>NC_056731.1:511185954-511239406 GCF_019279795.1 Protopterus annectens
CACATCTTTCCTAGCTCTGTCCCTCTGTCTAGCCAATTGGTACAGGTCCTTTTCTCCCTCCTTAGCGTCCAGCCTTTCATAAAACTCTTCATATGCTTTATTCTTAGCCTTCGCCACCTCTCTCTTTGCCATGCACCTCATCTCGTTATACTCCTGTCTACTTTCTTCATCTCTCTGACAATCCCACTTCTTCTTTGCCATCCTCTTTCTCTGTATACTCTCCTGTACTTCCTCATTCCACCACCATGTCTCCTTGTCGTCCTTCCTCTGTCCAGATGTGATACCAAGCACCTTTCTAGCCATCTCCCTTACTAGCTCTGCTGTAGTTACCCAGCTATTTGGTAACTCTTCACTGCCACCCAGTGCCTGCCTTAACTCATCCCTGAACTCCACCTCACAATTACCCTTTTTCAATTTCCACCATTGAATCCTTGGTGCAGCCCTTACGCTCCTCCTCCTCCTCTTCTTGATAACCAACGTCATCCTACAAACCACTATCCTATGCTGCCTAACTTCACTTTCTCTGGTCACCACTTTACAGTCTCCAATCTCCTTCAAACTGGCACTCCTACATAAGATATAATCCACCTGTGTGCATCTTCCTCCACTCTTGTATGTCACCCTATGCTCCTCCCTCTTGTTAAAATACGTATTCACCACAGCCATGTCCATCCTTTTCACAAAATCCACTACCATCTGACCTTCTGCATTCCTTTGTTTAACACCATACCTACCCATCACTTCCTCATCCCCTCTGTTCCCTTCACCAACATGCCCATTGAAATCTGCTCCAATCACCACTCTCTCACCCTTGGGTACAGTTATCACCACTTCATCCAATTCACTCCAAAATTTTTCTTTCTCATCCATTGCACACCCAACTTGTGGAGCATATGCACTAACAACATTCATCATTACACCATCAATTTCCAGCTTCATAAACATCACTCTATCTGACACTCTTTTCACCTCCAAAACACTCTTAGCATACTGTTCCTTCAGGATAACTCCTACACCATTTCTCCTCCCATCCACACCATGATAAAACAATTTGAACCCACCTCCGATACACCTAGCCTTACTCCCCTTCCATCTGGTCTCTTGCGCACCCAATATACCAACCTTCCTTCTGTCCATCATATCAGCTAGCTCTCTCCCTATACCAGTCATACTGCCAACATTCAAAGTTTCGACTCTCACTACCGCCGTCCTAGCCTTTCTCCTCTCTTCTTGCCTTCGGCCATGTCTTCTGCCTCTTCTCCTCTTTCGGCCAACAGTAGCCCAATTTCCGCCAGCCCCCTGTAGGCTAACAGTACTGGTGGCAGTTGTTGTTAACCCGGGCCTCAACCAATCCAGTATAAAAATGTTTCTTGGTGTCTGCATGAAATGCACACACACATTACATTTGTAGGATAAAAACCTGAATAGATTAGCAAAAAATATGGGTAAATAAAAGATAACATGCTGAAAATCATTGCAGCACTGATTGTTGTGAGAAAATTATCAGAACCAAAACCATACCTCTCAACTGTCCAGATATATACAAAATTTCCAGATTTTTTCCTATGTATTTTTGGTCTGTTCCTCTTAAAATCTGATATTTTCTGACAAATCATTGAAAATTGAAGTCACTAAATAATGAGAGATGTTAAGAGTTTCAGATTTTATATCCCTTGGGAAATGTATGTTAATGCACAACCTATTATTCTAGCATCTTTCTACGTTTATATGAGTAATATTTTAGGATCTGTCCCTATTTTTGTCCTCCAATTATTTTTAGGTTTGTCTAATGGATTGGTAGGTATGCAAAATTCGAACAATTACAGCAGTCATGCATGGCACCTTTGATCAGATCAGTTGATCAGTCAGTAAAACTGGATCAAGTGAACAGTTGTCGAAGAAATGATAAAATGATATACATAGAAGAACATACAGAACACATAGCCAGCTAGCTAATTAGCTATATAGAAAGATGGATAGACAGAAAATAGATACATAAAGGTAAATGAAGGTACACATGTAAGTGTGTTTTCTATGATGAGTGACAATAAGATGGAGTTTCTCAGTACAGTTAAGATGGGATGTCCATAAATGAAGCTTCTTGTACTCCACTGGCTGAACACACAGTAGTAGGTGTCGCATGTCTCATGTATTCAGATAAGACACTGAGGCTGGGTATGCGTTCAAATTACACATCAGGAGCTGTAAGTTGTACATATACTTAGTACTTCATATGCTTACTGACTGATTTGTTACTAACACACACACATGTGCATCTCCATTCAAGCTTACATTCACACTGACTGACTATACAAAATGGCGCTGATCTCGCACATGCTCAGTAACTTATATGCACATACTGTCTAGCTACAGTGTCTGACTAGGTTCACTATACACACTGACCTACATCCTCCTTATTTAATTTTGTTCAACATTGCAAAATACAAGAACAAAGGCATATTTAAGAGCTATACATTGTCACCATTTCAGCAAAACATAACTGATTTCAAATCCAAGTCATTGTATATTTAGGACTGGGTTTGCAAATTCTATCCAATCTAGTTACACAGAAATTCTGACTGGATTTACCAACAGGGACAGTCTCTGGGGGTTCATTCAATACTGGAACATCTGGGTGTACATCAGAGTTGTTTGAGGAAAGCACACTATCCTTTTGAATTCAAACAGTTGAAGAGTCACTCAGGAAATTAGAGTCACTGGCACAGGCAATCTGCTGTGGCACTGGTTCTGAGACAGGCAACATATGTCTACGATTCCTTCTGTAATCAATTCATTCAGATTGTATGATGTAAGATCTCTGTTCCTTACAAATGTCCTTCACAATTCCTACACAATCATAACCTTTGGATGTTTGCATTCTTACAACTTTTCGTTGTAACAATGGTCGACGGGATTTACGGGTCTTATCATAGTACAACTTTTAAGACTGACGTTTTCTCAAAAGTTGAGCCTTGACCACTCTGTTGTTCTTTGTGTTTGGTACTAACAATTGTTCGTTGATTGGAAGAGTTGTTCGTGTTTGTCTGGACATCGATCTCTGAGCAGGTGAACCAAGCAAGCTGTCTCAAGGAATGTTTCTGAGATTGAGAAAGTTAAGGAAAACATCGGTTCCATCTCTTTTGGATTTCTCCAATTGCTTTACACTCTGAACCACACGTTTAGCTAAACCATTGGCTTGTAGATACTCAGGACTACTGGCAATATGAACAAAGTCCCAAGACTCAGAAAATTTCTTGAACTGCTGACTAGTAAACTTTGCACATTGTCAGACAGGACTTTGTGAGGACTACAATGGACAGAAAAATGTCTCTTCAATTTTGTAATGACTGTGCTGGATGTCAGCTTAGGAAGCAGGTCAATTTCAAACCAATTTGAGTAAGGGTCTACTAAGACCAAGTAATGTTGACCATTCCATTCGAAAATATCTACAGCAACTGTCGACTCTGGTAATTCAGGAATTTGGTGTAGCTGAAATGGTTCTTTTTCTTGATGCAGTTTGGTGTGATGTTGCAAATTGAACATGCTAGAGTTTCCTTCTCTATATCTTTAGACATAGAAGGCCAAAATACAATGCTTCTTACCCTTTTTTTGGTTGATTCAGTACCTGGCTGACCACGATACAAATTTTTGGTATATTCCTGTTGCAATTCTTTAGAAATTACCACTTTGGACCTCTCATGATGATTCCATCTTTCATCAGGAGCTCATCTCTGTAAGGAAAATACTGCTGAATGTCAAGTAGTAAACTGGTTTGTTGTGTTGGCCATCCTTGACTGATAACATTTTTTAGCTTCTGGAGAACTGGGTCTGAAGCTGTGTGATTTCTGAGTCCATCAAGCTGTGATGATAAACTTCTGACTTCCATGACTTCAAAGTCTGCTGTTTCATTTTCATGTTGCTCTGTCATTTGTCTGGGTGTGCATGACAAATCATCAGCAAGGTACAAGTATTTGCCCTTTTCGTAAACAATATTGAAATTGTACTTTTGCAATTTTAACATCATGCATTGCAATTGAGTTGGGGCTGTGTATATTGTTTTTTTCCAAATTGTCACTAGTGGTTGTTGATCAGTCTCTATTTGGATAGGTCTGCCATAAATATAATCATTGAACTTCAAACATGCAAATGCTACTGCCAAACATTCTTTTTCTATTTGTGCACAATTTATCTCTGAGTGAAAGTTCTTGGCACATAAGCAATGGATATGCCTGCTTGAAGACATGCTGCACCAGTGCTGTACCTTGAAGCATCACAGGAAAGAGTAACAGGTTTGTGAACATCATAATACCTCAGTGTGGGTGGACTAGCAATTTTCTTCTGCAGAATATCAAATGCTCTTTGGTGTTGTTCCAACCAGGACCAGTTCACATTTTTGCATGTCAGCTCACGTAGTGGTACAGAAAGCTCCTCAGTCTGGGATGAACTTTCCTAAATAGTTGACCATACCTAGAAAACATTGTAAAGATGTGTCATTCTCTGGAACTGGCATTTCAACAATTGCTCTTTGCTTAGATGGATCTGGTTGTAAGCCAGAACTTGTAAACAAATATCCCACATAAGTAACTTCTTTCAGTTTGAATTTACATTTCTGAGGATTCAGTTTAAGATTTACTTCACATGCACGGTCTAGAACTTTCCTGAGATTTCTGTCATGTTCATCTTCACCATTGCCCCCAATAATAATGTTGTCTATTATAATAGCACATGGATAACCAGAAAAAAAATGTTCCATGGCACATTGAAATACCTCACTGGCAGAATTAATTCCAAATGGCATTCTTAAAAATCTGTAGCTACCAAATGGTGTACTGACTGTGGTTAACAGTGAAGATTTGTGATTTAGCGAAACTTGCTAAAAAGAGCTTTTTGTGTCTAAGACTGAAAGAGTAGAATTTGGCATGGGAGCGGCTACCTCTTCTACTGTATGCATTGGATGATGACTATGCTCAAGTGCTTTGTTTAAATCTCGTGGATCAATACATATTCGTATATCATCTGAGCTTTTCTTATGAGCTACCATCATGGAGGATACCCATTCAGTTGGTTCTTTTACTAGAGTAAGGACACCTAAATTCATCATTTTGTCTAGTTCTGCTTTTACTTTACTCTGCATTGCTACTGGAATCTACTGTGCTGTTCTAACAGCTGGATTTACCTCATGGTTTAACTGCATGGAGTATGTGACTGGAGGTTTACCTAGCTCCTCTCTGAAAATATCAGCATATTCATTAAAAATATTCTGTGTAAATCTATCAGTGTTATTCAGACTTGTATGGTAGACCTCTTCATTAAATTAAATCAGTCCCATTCTCAGATTGTCTTTGAGACCTAACAGTGACTGCACGTCTTTTGGCAATGTAAAACTGCAAGTCATAGCTGTTTCCAGCAGAATGACATGAAAGAACTATTGCTCCATCAGTTTGAATCTCTTCACCACCATAAGCAACTCATTTTGCAGACTTTGCTGAATCAAGTTTTACTTTAGCAAACATTTGTGCTCATATAACATTGCACTTAGCTCCAGTGTCTACTTTAAGCTCTACAGGTTTCCCATTAGTTTGTACAGTACAAAATATTTAATTCTTTGCTGACAACTGATAGTCTACTGTAATAACTGCTTCATCGATCACAGAGACATCATCAACATATAAATTTGCTCACAGCTCTCGGAGTTTGCTACAATGTCTATTTGATCTACTTGCTTGTTTGGATGCTTTCTTTTAATATACATTTGTGACACTTTAGACTTGCAAAGACTTTTGAACTTATTCCACTTTTTACATTTGTGATATTGCTGACCAAAAGCTAAACACTTTTTCCATTTAGGTTCATGAATGCCTCCACAATTGCGATAGTTAACAATGAGGTTGGGTGTGGCACTGCCTCTCAGTTTATATTTCTTTTCCTTCTTAACTTTCTGCTTCACACTATCAATATTCTCACTAGCAGATGTTTTGCATTCATAAGCACATAAGCATATCTGTATGCTTTTCTGTAATCTCATGTATTTGACAAATCTCAGTGACTTTCCTCAATGTTAATTTACTATCTCGATGCAAAACCTGTCTCACTGCATCATTATTAACACCACATACAAGACTGTCTTTATCAACTCATCTCGTAGATCATCAAATCTGCATGTTTTTGCTTTATTTGTTAAGTCTGTGATATATTCTGCGATAGTTTCACCAGGCTTTTGACTTCTTGTGTAAAATTTGTGCCTTTACATTGTAATATTTGTTTCAGGGTTACACATTTCTCTAAATTTACGTATTAAGCACTCAGGGTCTTCCCACATTTCAGCCTGCATAACAATATAGTGGTTCTCACCCTCCCCTGCATACATGGCAGGTGCATACAAAAATGAACATTCCCGCTCAATGGCCTCTGAGCCAGCTAAATTGAGAAGTATAAATCCTCTTCTACATGTCTTTATCAGAAAATGCAGCCTGTATTAAAACATCATATGCTTGCTCAAACACTTGCCAATTTTCAGCAATATTATTATCAAATTCCAGTGGTTCAGGTCTGCAAAATCCCTCTTGCCATAACAACAAATTTCTTTTATACATAAGTATAGACCAAGTACTTGTAATTTTACTCAAGTGCACAAGAACCTCTCCAAAAATGTTTTACTTTCACACTTCAAATGCCTCGAATACTCCGGACACTTTGGAGACTTCAGACACTTCGAAAAGTCTAAGTTACTGTGAAAAAGTCAGATATTGCAAAAAAATTCAGAAATTTTAGTCTTTTCAAACATTTTAAACACTTCAGAGATTATTTTAAATACTTTTAATATTATGCCACTATCTTGGACATTTCAAATATCTCGGAAATTATTTTGAACACTTTGATTGCTACACTACGTTTGGCAACTGAAAATCATTGGAAACAATTTTAAGTAACTCTGAATAACCCCTGACCTGTTTGCAAGTTCACTCCTGGACATTAGTCCACTTGTACTGCGTGCCTCATAGTTTGCAGGCTGCTTCAATTTTGGATCCCATTCTGACACCACATCACATGTCTCATGTATACAAATGAGACACTGGGGCTTGGTATGCGTTCAAGTTGTTTATTACACATACACACATCAGGAGCTGTAACGTTGTACTTCATATGCTTACTAACTGACTTGTTACTTCTAACACACACGTGCATCTCTGTTCAAGCTTACATTCATACTGACTGACTACACAAAATGGCACTGATCTCGCATGTGCACAGTAACTTATATGTATGTGTTGTCTAGCTACAGTGGCTGACTATGTTCAATATACACACTGTCTACAGTAGGTTCAAATATGGAGAGGAATAAAAAATAATATATTCTGTAACCAAAATAAAGAGTGGACCAGCTTAGTGGTGAAGTCCATACAGTCAAGGGCTACAGCAGAAGTCTTACAGCCCATGGCAGGATATCAATTTATGTCCTTCCTTAGATCACAATTGCAGTCTTCCAGACTGTTAAGTTATCTTGTCAAATAACCTGGGCATTCAGTTGGAGTACCAAAGCCAAAACATTCCATAGAGGCATATATTTATTTATTTATTTAACATTTGTTAACTGGGAAACTATGACTTGGAATGAAGCCAATTTTCAGCGGAGGCCCGGGGAGAAATGCTCCAGATGCATGTTTTTGTAACATGGGTGGAAACTGGTGCACCCGGAGGAAACCCACACAAATGCAGGGAGGACATGCAGACTCCACACAGAAGGCACTCCAGCCGAGAAACGAACTTGAGAACCTCTTGCTGTGTGGTGGCAATGCTACTGCTGCACCACTGCGCCATCCACATATGTCCAATGTAAGTCCTAAGCCCTCAAGTGTAAGGATACATTAGCAGACATATAAGCCTGAAAACCTCAGACTCTCCTGCTGCCAGTTTGAACACAGGTCTGACATGGTCGGTGTCTTTCTGCCTTCACTTGTTCGAGTAAGTGTCCTGTTGGGGAACCTTCCTTGTTTTTTCTTAAAGTTACTGTGATATGGTACTGTTAGATGTCAGCGGAGGTCAGGAGAGGAAAGTGCATCTGTGGTAGGCACAGTCCTTATAAGGATCCTATTGTCTCTTTTGCCTAGTGCAGAACATGACTATAAAATCTGCAGTATTTGCCAATCATTTGTACCAAAAGCCCTATGTGCATGTCTTTCATCTCTTAATACTTATTTGGAGACTCAGTGCCTTAAGTGCTTCACCCAAGCTAAAATTTCAGATCCTTCCAGTTCTGATGTCTGGCTCATTCTGTAAAAGAAATTCATAAGTCCTAGGCCTGATCCTTTGCCTGCCTAGTTGGACTCAGATATATATGCTAAGGTTCTGGAATCTGCATTAAGTTTGACTGCTTCTCAGGCTCCTGCTACCACAACCCCACAGGAGGCATGTATGCTGTCTGATTCTTGCATGTCTGATATGATTGATTTTCCAGTACTGGGGAGAAGGGGGAACCTCGTCTTATTATTCTGGAAGGACTGGTGGTATTCCCCAAATATTATTTTGGGAAGAAGTACCAGTGTCTTTAATTGAGGTACATCAGGGGTTGCATCCACCATGACTTATTAAATTGGAAGTCACTCCTAAAAAGAAGAAAGAAAAAAAATGTTTGCCCTCCTCAGATATCCCAGGAAAAGAATGACTGGAATTTTCCCAAGGCCTATATAAGGTGATTCTGGCTCTCAAACCTCCATTCTTTATTCCTTCTGCTTCTATTCCTTCTCCCACCAAGAAGAGCCATCTTGAGACATCCTCAGAGGAAGATGAAGTATCTGATTTGGATAATCACTCCCTGGCCTGCTCTTTCCAGATTCACTTTCCAGGCTGAGTGGTCTCTGATAATCAGGATACCTTATCCCCTGATTCATTTGTAGAGAAATCTTTGGGGAAACCATATCTAGCAAGATGAAGCATTTTGAGTGGGAATTCAGACAAATTTCTAATGTAAAAAAAAAAAAAGATATTACAATTTACTATAGGTAGACACTCCTTTGCCAGCACCCATCCCTCTTGTTTTGGAGGTTTTTCTGGATGCCTTTTCATCCACTTCCAGTGCTCCTGATTCTCACCCCCCACCCCCACCCCACCCAGCACCTTAAAGGCTGGATCGATTTTATAAAGTGCTTGAAGATATAAAATTCTTTTACAAGAATTAATTTATACAGATGTTATCTAAGCTATTACCTGTGCTAAAGCCCTTCCCTTTGCTAATGATACTAAGGCAATGGACAGATTTGGAAAAAAGATGTACCCCTCACCCACTCTGACCTTCAGTGCTGTGAATTATCAGACTCAGATGGCAAAATATTTACTTTCTATTCTAATTAATTTGAATAAAACTCTGTCTTCTCTTGAAGCAGGTATCATCAAGCAGCATGCCATGTCTGTTGTGGCTCAGGCTCCCCAGGTAGCTAGACATAACATTAAGTCCAGTTATGATGCAGTGGATCCATCTTCCAGAACAGCAGCAGCTACTGGTTCTGTCATTAGATAGGATGCCTGACTTCACTCACAGTCCTTACCTGCAGACATTAATGCTAAGCTCCTGGATCCCCCACACACACACCTCAAATAGGGACTCATAGTTTGGGCCTGAAGTGGCCAAAACTGTTTAAAGTCTTGTAACAGCAAGGTAAAATTTTGAAGGATTTCAGACAAATTTTCCACACTTATGTTCCCATGTATCAGAGAAACAACTCAACTAATTCCACTTCCTTCTCTTGCAGGGACTCTAGGTCACAACAGAAGGGCAAGAAAATGCCTACTAAGAGATTTCAGGATAAACCAACCAGGAATTCTAAGTGTGGAAGGCCACCATATCCAGACAAGCCTGCCTCACTATCTTCTGCCTCACTCTGCCCCTTCAGTACACCCCTCCCTCTATCAAAAAGATTGCCCTCATCTTTTTCAACCTGGCAGTTCATTAATTCAGAAAAACTGGGCCCTTTCTATCATCCATCTGGGCAACAAGATGACTTGGAAAGAGATTCCACCATTCAGTGGTACTCACCACCCCCTCCCAATTAAGTAAGCTTCTTACCTCCTATCTTACAATCCCTGCATGAATGAAGCCTAATAGAGCCTGTTCTATAACAGTACACTGGAAAAAGGTTTTATTCAAGACTTTATCCTATTACCCAGAAAAGAAGGAGATTGGAGAACTATACTGGATTTGTCTCTTCTAAATACTTTTCTAAAGGTCCTTTCATTCAAAATGTTGTAACTCCAGATTCATTTGCCTTTCATCCTCACACAGACATTCTGGCATATTTAGACCTGAAGAATGCCTATCTCCACATTGCCATTCACGCTTCCTTCAGGGTATTTCTAAGCTTTTCAGCTTGTTTGTCACACTCTCAGTGATCTGCTTTACTCTTTGGATTGTCTGTAGCTTCCAAGGTATTCATATTCACAAAGTTCCTGGCACAAAATATTGCTTTTTTTCAGAACTCAGGGAATTCAAATAATCTTATATCTAAATATCCTGTTAACACAAACACCCTCTCACCAGATTCTTCTACAGCATCTCAGATTTACTAACTCGCTCCTACAGAATCTGAGGTTCACGATAAACATAGAAAAGTCCCACTGAATCCTATCCAAGACCTGGTCTTTCTGAACTGCATGCTAGACAAGCACCTCATCCAGGCCTTTCTTCTGTATGTGAGGGTACAGTCCCTATCCAACTACTTCCAATCTTTTTTGCCCCTGCACTCCTGTACTGCAAAGGAAATTTTCAGGACCCTATGATTTATGACAGAAGCCACACCCATGGTGCCCTTTGCAATGGTCCATATGAGAAAGATTCAATGCTACCTGAAATTCATCTGTGCATACTCAGATTCCATTTCTTTCTTTCTTTCTTTTCTAAAAAAGTAAAATTCAGTGGTGAATATTACAAGTAACCCTCAACCCAGGTCTTTCCTACAATCTGCAGATACCTCACCGGGACCTGCACAACAGAGGCCCTAGGTGTATTCTGGCAGACATGGATGGCCTCCCTGAGAGTTTAGGGCCAGTGGCCACCAAATCAGATCACAGAACATATTGACCTGGAGGAAATGCAGGCACTGATTCAGGACCTATTTACCATCTGTCTCACACTTGGCCTGTAGGTCTAATGACACTTTTCACAGACATCATTGCAGTCATGTGATACATTAACAAACAGGGAGACAAAGTCTTATCAGCTATGCAGATTGACCCTTCTAGCATGGGAAATGGCCATAAAACCAAACCTATCCCCCCAAGCAATTTACATTCCCTCTCAGGAAAATGTCCTGGTGGACTTTCTAAGCAGATGAAGGGAAGACACTCAAGAATAGATGCTGAACACAAACAGGTCTTTCTAGACATAGTCCACAAATGAGGTATTCCTCAGATAGACCTTTTTGTTTCCATTCACAACAGACAACTACAACTGTTTTGCTCCAGGACATCTTGCCCTCAAGCATGGAAGATGGATGCCATGTCCTTTCCTTGGGAAGCTAATTTTCTTTCACCTTCCCCCTCTGTCTCTACTCCCCATTTTCTTATTAAACAGCCAAAGAGACTAACCAAAAATCTTCCTGGTGACTCCCTTTTGTCCCAGCAAGCACTGGTCCCCCCTTCTTTACCACTAGACAGAGAATATAACCACAAGTTTGCAGCGGACTTGCTTACATAATGCAAAGGTTCTCTACTTCATCCCAATCTGTCCTCTCATCTTGACATTATGGATGATAGGATTCTGATCCCTTTTAGGCACTGATTTTCTGAGAACGTGCTACAGGTTCTTCAGGAGGCTAGAAAACAGGGCCCTAAATAAACTAGGGGTTCCTACTATCCTCTCTTACTTGTGTGAGCTACTTAAAGCTGGTCTTCCTGACTCCTCGATTAAGACATACATCATCCATTTCTGCATGCTTCTCTCTAGATCCCCCTCTACTTTTCAGGCTGGAGGTAAACAGACTGTTAAAGGTGTCCTTTGTTTAAAACCACCTAGGAAAGACATTCCACCTTTTTAAGACCATGGTTTTGTCCTAGGAAAGGCTCACTCTACCTCCCTTGAAGCAGTGGCTTCTGTTCCTTATAATATCTCTTACTTGTGCTAGAAGTGTTTCTGAGCTCAAAACACTGATGACATCCTCCTCCTTTCCTTATCTTTCATAAGGACAGGTTTTTTTCTGATGGCCAATTCTTCAGTTTTTGCCTAGGGGGGTGAATGAGCTATCCCTCAAACCTTCCTGCTTTTCTCCCTAACCTTCAGAACAAGAGAGAGTGAACTGTTCATTATCTGAATGAGCACAGGCAGCTCAAATTTTATTTGGATAGAACCAAGGCTATTTAATAGACTGACCATTTGCTTGTTTCATTCCAGGAAGTTAAGTTTGGGAACCTAGTCTCCAAACAACTGGATTTCTAAGTCTGTTTCCTTTTGTTATACCCACCATGGAAAAATCATTACCTTCTTTTGTAAAAGCCCATCCCATTAGAGCAGTTGTCTACTCTGGAGCCTTTTACAATGGTATTGCTTCCCAGAGCAATTCCCAATACAGCAACTCGGCCTTCTGTGTATACCTTTATCAAACACTATAGGGCAGATGCTTTCTCTAGATCCAGAGCCTTCTTTGCAAGATCTATTCTTTCTGGATTAATTGAAATTCCCGTTTGCCTGATCAACCCATCATTACCACTCACTAAGCTTTGGGAATCACCCATCAGTTTGAAATAATCCAACAGTGATCTAAGGGAGGAAATAGTACAGTAATGCAAGAACTTACTATAACAGTAGATGTCTTATTGATCACTGTCCCAGTATTCCTTCCCATCCAGCCTTCCCCTTTCATAGGTTTTGTCCTCCCTCTCATGGACCAAGGGGAGTCATTTCCTGCCTTTTTCTCTCTTAACTGACCTTAGCCTATCTTGTATCCTTAGGTGTCTTCAGCTCTCCTGACTTTGAGGTAGTCTGAGGTCTTTACACTCATATGTCTGCTTATGTACCCTTACGCCTGCAAGCTTAGGTCATGCATCAGACATATGGCTCTGTGGAAGTTTTTAGCTTTAGTACCCCATCCAGACATCCAGGTTATTTGTAGAGATAACCCAATAATTTGGAATACTACAGCCATGATCAGTAGGGCATCTGCTGTTATGGTATGTTCTTACACAACAGTAAGAACTTTTGCTCACCTAGAAGATATCCCTTTAAGCAACAACTCTGTAATCCTTGGTGACTTCAATTACCTCTCCAAATATTGAAGCACCTACACCTCTAATGCAGGGTTTGTTCAAAGATTTTTTTGGGTTGGCTTAACAAAACTTCCCTGGATCAAATGATCCTTGAACACACCAGATAAAAAACAAATTTAGCTCTGGCCCTTATTAATATAATCCTTGCCTGCTCACCCTATTAATACAGTCCTTACCTGCTCACCCCCTTGATCTGCCCCTCACCAGTTCCAGTTAAGTCAAACCATTTTTATGGGCATTGGTTGGGTTTAAAGACCTGTGTTTCTGAAGTAGAGTCAATCTGTCTATAAGCTGTACTCACCAGGTCAATAGAAAGGCGCTAACATGCATGCCCACAGCTAGCAGGGTTTGGCTTTATTGGTGTGAATCTAACCATAAATACTTGAAAAAAAATGTGGATATTCAGAAGCCATGTAGCTGAAACACGTGATGTCCTTAACACATTATAACTGAGTGATGCCCCCAGGTGCATCTGCAGTTAACTCCTACTAACGCTGCTAGGCATTAGATATTGCTTGTTCATATCTGCATCAATAATTCCAAAATCATGCTATGTACAAGGTTTTAAAATATTTAATCTGAAAGCTTGCAAAATAGCAAACACAGCTGCATTAATATTTGACCTCTGCCTTGTACAGGTAAATGGATATTAACTGTTGTGTTTATGATACTAATTTATATAGATATAATTTTCACATTTTTCTAAATATCTCAACAACCAATTAAGACAGACAGAACTCATATGAAAGCTCTCAGCTAGATGAATAAAATGCTGCTGTCAGTATGTGTGTAACTTGAGTGGTTGCTGAGATATTGTAAGTTGTTTTCAAAATATTACAAATGCAACTGTTACCCTGTTTACTGTGAGTAATAAAATTCAGTTTAAGAACTAGACATAAAGAATACTACCACTATAAAACTAGTTTGTGCTGAAGAGTTTGCCATTTCTACTTCTTTCATAATAGTTATGGTTCCAGAGATATGAATATTTGTTTGAAATGTATGGACATAATTTGAATTTGTGAAAAGGCTTAGGCTCCACCCATTGGAAGCTACCGTGCAAACTTCCTGAACTCAACTGGAGTGAATGAGTTAAGGGGTCATTTGCTTATTTTCCATGGGCCACCATTACAGGAGTTCAGAATGTATTTATCTGATCTCAGAAAACTGAAAAACAGGACCTGTGGTTGACAAGTTTTGCTGATGATTTATTCTTGGGTCTAATTGTCAAACCCTCTGAAGATATCCTTATCTCCAAAATGAACTTATGCTAGTAATCAGCATCTGCATGAAAAAAAGGCTGAAACCAAATGCCAAGAAGTATAGTATTATCCACTTTGGGAACAGCAATTCCATGCAACCTGCAAAACCGACAGCACATCCTTCTCAAATGAAACACTACTTGGACACCTGGACACCTGGTAGATAGTTCCCTCTCCTTTAGTCACTACAAGGCTACTGTAGTCAGGAAATTCTTCTATATTTTTCAAGTAATTGTCAAATGCATCTCATCTAAAAGCAAGGACATGATTGTTCCCTTATATTCTGTTAAGGTCAGACCCATTATAGAATAAAACACTTATTTAGCATATCCCCTCACTATACACATTAAACAACAAGAAAAGCTCCAGAGGTTTCTAACCAAAAAGATCTCTGTTTTCAAGAATGTTAGTTACCAGGGAAGACTAAAAGCCCTGTCTTTGTACTCTTTGACTTTTTTTGTGCTTCAGTTTTTTTATAAAATATCAAAACTAGTGAAAGCAATAAAAACATCAACAATTCAAAATAAAATGACTGAGCAACTGATATAACTAAATACAATTTATAAAAACAAACCAAAAGGTAAAATGGACAAACAAACAAACCATTCAGTAAAAACAGTAAAAAAAACTATGCCAAGCTAGAATTTTCACTCTGTGATACATTAAACCTCCTGTAATGGTGTCCCATTGAACATATGCAAATGAACCCTACATCAAGTATTTCAGCAACATGGCACTGAATGTTCAGTTTTGTTTTATTACATTCACTCCAATAAAGCCATACCCCAGTAGCTATGGACATACATGTTAAAACCTTTCTATTGAACTGGTGAGCACAGCTTTTGGATAGATTGCTCTACATCACAAACACAGGGTTCTTAAACCCAACTGATGCCCATAAAGATTAAGGTACCTGCAAAAACATCCAAATCAAAGGATAAAAAGGATACATGGTCAAACCATTCTGTAAAATCTGCAAAAACAACTAAGCCAAGCTAGAGTTTTCACTGTGGGATACCTTAAACCTCCTGTAATATAAGCCTATGGGATATATGCAAATGACCCATTAAGGGCATCAAAAGTTTCTGCTACAAGGCTTCTAAATGTCCATGACTTTATAGATATATATATATATATATATATATTCAATGTATACATAGATGTATACCATTAATTTAAAAAAAAAACTAAATTACAAACGTACTACAATCAAACTGCAATTTTGTCTTCATATTAGACAATTGTTGGATTCATAGTGTTTAACAGTTGTTGAATTGTGGCACATGAATTGAAAACAATAATTGAAGAAGATCTTAGCTTTTTAATTTCTAATTCTTTAGAAGGCACAGATCTATGTAAAGTGATAAAGTCTTCCTGTACTCTATGTTTATAGACACCTAAGGGGTGATTTATGCCTCTCTTAACATGCAGAAATCCTATTATCTTTGACCTCCTTTTTCTCAGTATGCCTAATCGTACCACTAAAATTAGGGTCTAGATCATATAAAAACCTCAATCCACCGAGCACCTCTTCATCGACCCATTTTTATCAAAACCTGAATTTGTCGAACAATCATTCTGTCAAACTTTTTCCAGCAGTAAGTGACCAGTGGGCTATCATTGGGAATATGCCCTTTTCCCCATGGTAGTGCCATCTCAGAGTTGATATATTTAGTAGGGGGGGGTTGATTTTTTCTGTTTTTTATGCAATCGTTAGGTTGGCCTACTGGTTACTTACCATGAGAAAAAGTTTGATGGAACGATCATTCAACAGATTCAGGTTTTGAGGAAAACAGGTTGATGAAGAGGTGTTCGATGGACTGAGGTTTTGATAATATGATATAGATCCTAAAACTAGAACCAGCGACCATAACCTACATCAACAAATAATTAAAACATGCTGGAGGTATAGTTTCATCACCCAGTGTCTCCACCTGTTCTGAAGTAAATTACCTCTTTAAGTCAATCAATGTGACTTATTCTCTTCTTTCAACCATAACCCGGATGACTGGATGGGTACTCTTAAAATTATACCAGGACTAACAGGCCTCACCCTCTTTGCAAAAGGAAGCCTGAGGATGTTTTATTTTGCAAGGTACACATGCTCATTAGACTAATTAGCCTTGTATATCCTATGATCCCATGATCCTAAAAATTGCCTAAGATTGAAGCACATGTTTTATTTTATGGACTTTTTTTTTTTCACTCCGGCTTATCAGGCAGAACTAGATGATGTGTTTCTGGACTATTTTTTTTTTTTTTTTTTTTTTTTTTTTTTACTTAAGTTAGACAAATTAGTCTAACAGTTCAAGTAAAAGATAAAATGAGTGGGGATGTGACTCATGTTACTGTTTTTTGTTTTATACCATCAGTGAATACTGTAAGTAGTTTTGCATAATTAGTTGAATGGGATATTATGTAGGAAATTAATAAAAAGAAGTTTCTCTGTCATAATGTAAGTCATCAAGAAAAATAGCCTTAGATGGTTTAGCTCAAACAAATGATCTGTATAAAGCCAGCCAATGGGGTAGAGGCAATGGTTGTTCTTGACAGCAAATTATAAAATCAGCTAATAATGGAACACTTGAGAAATCAGAAGTTCTACATATGTTATGCAAGTAAAGTCCTTGCTACTTACATGTCTGAACATATATTGTTAATCTAACCACAGACGGATAATGAACCATGAATAGCATACAGATAGATTAGGTCATGGTTACAATGTGTCTCCCAGAAAACAACAAAATGTAAAGACTTCTCATCTTTTTTTTTGTAGATGATTTAAAACAGTATAGTTCATCTGATGAACTGAAAGCACAATGCAAGTGGTTGAAACTTTCTCAAATGATATAAGAATGTCATTTGGTCTTGATAAATGTGTAAAAGCAACATTGAATGCAGGAAAGCTGCAGCATCTAGAAAATATCTGTCTGGGACAGGAATTTAATATAAAGAAACTTGACCAGGAGATAATTTAGAAATATTTCGGAACTGATGAAGAATCGAAAAGAAAGCATGTACAAATGTGAGCAAAACTCAGTAAAGAATATTTTAGAAGTCTAAGATTAATACTGAAAACACTCCTGACATCCAAGAACAAAGTCCAAGCTGTAAACCAATTTGCTTTTCCTGTTCTAACTTACAGTTTTGGGGTGACTGACTGTCCCCAAAAGGTGCTGGATTAGTTGGACAGGAAAACAAGAAAATTGTTTCATGCTTATCAAATACTATATGAAAATCAGTGTATACCAAGAGTATATATAGTATGAACACCAAGATAACATTTTTTCAGGATGCTCCCCCTTTTAAACCACCAAATTCAGTATATGGGGATCAAAAAAAAAAACAAGGGCAAGGGGAGAGGGAGAGGAAAAAACAGGGGGAGATACAGTTACATAACCTAACACAATTTAACAAACAGAGGTTATACACTGAGCTAGATATACAACCAGATACGGGTCTATATTATAACATTGAAGTCTTAAAACTTTGAATGTTATAATATCGACCCCAATTCAGCGAACACTTGAAATAGCAAAACTGCAGTACTCCGACTATTTTCCTAGGGAAAGTATTTGGTGGGCCTGTTTCTGCGGCTTCACTATTTCCTCGACTGTGGTGAGAAGGTGATGGACTGGGTTAAGGTAAGTGTGCAAACGGACCGAGGTAAGGTGAGTGTGTGATAGTTAGGGACCTTAGGGATAGGGAGCAGGTAAGGTGAGTATGCGATAGTTAGGGACCTTAGGGTTAGAGAGCGGTTAAGGTGAGTGTGCGATAGTTAGGGACCTTAGGGTTAGGGAGTGGGTAAGGAGAGTGTGTGTTAGTTAGGGACCTTAGGGTTAGGGAGCAGGTAAGATGAGTGTGTGTTAGTTAGGGACCTTAGGGTTAGGGTTGGGTTAAGGTAAGTGGATAGCTAGTAGTGTATGTACGGTTTACTGTAGGGTTCTGTGAAGTGTGTATGTGTGGATTATGTATTTTGGTGTGCTTGTGCTGTGTGTGTATGTATTCTTGGAACAGCAAATTTTTTCCCTTGGAAAAAATTCACTGTTTTGAGCATTCGAGTATATCACATTTCAAGATTCCAAGGTTGAGCTTATGGTGTTCAACATTTTGGAATTTCGATAATGTGATATAGACCCTCAGATACTTGGGTAGAAATTAAAACAACAGATGATGGGAAGGTGTTACATCATAAAGGCTTTAACATATTTAATTATACAAATGTTAATATCACTACTGAACACTTTTCTTTGTTTTATAAAGGCTTTAAATTCATCACCAACAGTTCTGTGGACCTCTCCAATTTAATTTTGGAACTCAGTCTGTTTACTTGAAAAATGAATCTTTCTGTACAGTTCACGAGCACTGCAAAGACAACACTGGAAGAAAGGTACCTATAATCTAGCCTTGAATCCAACACTGGCTACTTTTGAAATGATTTGCGAAACAGATCTTTATGAATTTCACAAAACTAAAATTATGGTACTGGCATTTAAGTTAGAGAGAATGGGAGGTTTTAAAATCTCTATGACCCAACAATCATATTAGAGTGATGAAACCTGACAAGGGTGGAGGTACAGTACTGGTGGACAAGATGTCATATGTTAGTAAGGCATTTCATGTTTTACAGGATACCAGCAAATACATTATAATGTCCAAAAATGAAATTTATGTTGCATAGAAGAACATTGATTTATTTTTAGTGCATTCCTTTATGCAAGGTACTATATCTTTGGACAACTACATTTTTTTGTATTAAAAAAATATCTGACTCCTGCTTTGTTTGGTATTCCTAAGGTCCATAAAGACCACTTGGATCCCCCTTATAGACTGATTCTTGTGGCACAGGGGTCAAAAACTTACTCCTTAGCTGTTTTTGTTGAAAGGACCCTCAATACATTTTTGAATTTTGTCCCCCACAATGTGAAGGATGTGTGTGTTTTTTTAAGAAACTTGATTACTTTAACTGCCTCCATTTTGATAAAGTGTTTCAAACTAAGGGAAACTATGGTAGTAAAGGATCAGTTTACATACTAGTTTGTATAAGTTGCACATGTTTCTACATAGGTAAAACCAAAAGGCATCTTTGTAAAAGAATCTACAAACAGTTATAACATTGACAGTACCACAGCTGGGAAATTTATTACAAAAGTAAAGAAAAAATCAAAACAAAGTTACAAAGAATAAATCTTTACAAAGCAGTGGTAAGTGCTTTAAGGGATCTACCCCTTCATCAGACAACAGTTTAAAATCCCATAATTCATTAAATACTGGAGGTTAGTCACATGATGTTTCAAAATTTCAGTTGTACCCAATAAGGACATAACAATTAGTGCATCAGTACATATTAGCACAGTTATGCAAATAAAAAAGACCATACACCAAATGAATTATAGCTAAGATAAATAAGAAATGTGTATAACCTTGTATGGTGTATAACTATATATAATAAAAACCTGATAATCCTAGTGACAACACCATATATATATATATATATATATATATATATATATATATATATATATATATATATATGTATATATATACATATATACACATATATATTAACATTTTGTCACAACCATTGACTGAAAACCAGGTGAAACTTTTAAATAAAGGGCTCAGTTTTGTTCCAGCAAAGAAAGCTGATTTAACTGATTAATAAAAGACCTTAGACTTTTTGGCCGGACTTTAACACTTAAAACTTTGTTTGGCAACAGCCTCATATGACCAGCAATTTATTTAAAAAACCGAGTACGTTTATTCCACCATGTAATGCAGTTATTGAAATATTCTTTGACGTCTGTGACTGAGAACTAAGAGAGAAGTTGGATGTGAGCAAAAATTGCAGCTCTAACACTTTCTATAATTTGAGCAAAGATGAATATCATGCTATGATTGATTTAAAACACATGCATTCTATTGAAATAAGACCGGCAGACAAGGGAGAGGGAATAGTGGTAATGGATAAACAGCTATATGTTGAACAAATGTTACGATTATTAGATGCTGACTCCACATATATCTAACAATGTTGTAAGAAGTGTTATTGATAAAGTATCTTTTTGATGTTTGATTTGTTAATTACCGGTATGATTAATGAGGAACTGTTTGAATACTTTTCGGTCAGTAATCCCACTATACCTGAGATTTATGGCTTACCTAAGATACATAAGCATTTGTCAGTTCCACCCATGCGCCCCACAGTCTCGGGTAAAGGATGGGTTACTGAACCTCTATCTATTTTTATTGAGAAAAATCTACATACACTCCTATCTAATTGTGAGACTGGGCTAAGAGATTCTAAGGTCTTTCTTGAAACTCTTAGGATGAAATGGATGAATATAGATACCAATCATCGTTGTTTCTTGGTAACAATGGATATAGAATCATTATTCACGGTGATTCCGAATGAATGGGGAATAGAGACCATAAGGGAACTACTTCACAGTGTAGATTATAACAAGAACAAATGTGACCTCATTTGTGCTTTGTTGGATATAGTACTGACCAATAATGTTTTCTTATTTCAACAACAGAAATACTTACAGAAGGTTGGTGTGGCTATGGGCACAGCTTGTGCGAATAGCTACACTAACCTTTCCTTGGTTCAATGAGAACACACACATGTGTTAACCAATAGTACATATGGCAGGTATATCGAGTTGTATGTTGTTTGTGGAAGATATTTTTTTTTGCTGTGGAATGGTACAGAGGTAGAGCTAAATGCATTTTTCAGTTACCACAATAATACCACTCAATTCCTTAGATTTACCTCTCAATATTCCATGACTGAAATTGACTTTCTTGATGTCAAAGTAAGAAAAGATGAATTAAACCAGATTAGAACTGTTTTGTTTAGGAAACATGTTAAAAAAAACACATTGCTACATAACACCAGCATGCACCCGAACCACACCAAGGTCAACATCATCAAAGGCCAAGTATACAGGATTATGAGACTGTTTGATGATGATGATGGTGAACTACAAATAGCCCTGAACCAACTTAAATCTGAGTTTTTAAACAGGTGCTATGATGCTAGAACTATAGACAGGTGCATTCTAGATGGTTGGAGCAATTGGGCGGGTAGATGTAGACCCTATTATGATACACACACTCAACTCGAGCAAGCGGGCAAGTCAATGATCGCGATGAGGTAAGGCATATACATACAGACACAGAGAACACACTTAGGATGCCACTCACTTTTGCAAGCAACATAAGTGTAATATGTGATGTAGTAACCAAAAACTGGGGTGTTCTATCCATGATTGACAACCTACAGGGTATAATTGGTACTAAGTCAAGTTTCACTTTTAGGAACAATAGAACATTGAGAAATGCCGCAACCAATACTGTCAGTAGATCAGATAGATTGGGCACATACATGTGTAGAAATTGTGGAGCATGTAAACACATACACAATGGCAGGACTTTTACACATCCCTCGAAGAAATTCAGCCATAGCAGTAATCTCTACGCTAATTGTACCACATCAAACGTGGTCTACTTCACCTACTGTGTAGTATGCTACAGCTTCTACATAGGTAAGACCAATAGATGCCTGAAGGACAGGATCCTCTAACATTATAGGGATATTAGGAACTGCTAGGAGAATAGTGCGATTGCTATGCACAACATGAATATAGGACCTGAACATATTTTTAAATTTCTGGTTTTAAAAATATTGTCTGAGAAATTAAGGTGGGGTAATTTATATAATCACACAGAAGCTGCTGAGCAGAGATGGATTATTAGATTTAATGCAGATAACCCCCCAGGGTTGAATCAAATGGTGTCACTTAAACCTTTTTTAAAAGCTCGACCTTTGAAACATTGATTATCTTGAATTTTTAGATTTTTAATATGTTACAATACATTTTCTATATATTTTTTACATTGTATTTTAGATTGTCTGATTATTTATATATATATATATATATATATATATATATATATATATATATATATATATATATTAGCATTTTATATTTCATAAAAATTTTTAATGTATGTATCTATATAAGCTGGATGCACTAGTATTGTATATATATGTACATGTTCTGCTATTCTAACCCTTACTCTACATATAGTCTTGCCCAGGTAGAAACTGTGTCAGCTCATGCATGTAGCAACATACACTAACATAGCAATGTTGCAGCTGAGATGAGATAACTAATAAGGTTGTGGGTGAGGTAGAATATATACTAAGAGACTCTTGACATTTTTTGGATCAACTTAGAGCTATTGGGGTATCTGATACCTTTTCTTTTCTTACAGTGGATGTAATTAATTTATTTTCTATTATATCCCATGAGGAGGGGTTGTATTTCTTTCGTGAGAGTTTATTGAGAAGCAAAGTTATTGACAAAACAAGGAAAAACATCCTGGTGGAGCTTATGGAACTTATACTAAAGAACAACTTTCTTAGTTTTGAGGGGGAGATTTACCACCAGATATCTGGGGTTGCCATGGGAGCCCATATTTGCCAATTTAGTGCTTTTGCATTGGGAAGAAACTTTTATCTTTCCTTCAGAATTTATGTCCAATATCCTTTTATGCAATAGGTTTTTAGACAATATTCTGATTTTGTGGCAAGGTAATGAACTTGAGGCTACAAAGTTTGTTAATTTTTTGAACAGCATTCCCCCATTGCTTACGTTTACTAGTTCATGGCACCCGGATGAAACTAACTTTCTGGATATCCATCTAACCAGAGAAGGGGGAGTTTTACATAGTAACATATACAGGAAGAACACTTTTTCTAATTTTGTCTTACATTTTGACAGTTGTCACCCTTTTCATCAAAAGAAGGGAATTATTAAGAGTGAGATGGGTAGATTGTAAAGACTAGTGAGTGACAATGACACCTTTAGAGAGGAATTATATAAACTGGTAGGGATGTTTTTGGAAAGGGGGTACCCCCTAAAACTATTATTGAAAGTTAGGCATGAAATTCTTAATGAGAAGTACTGTATTTCAGCCTATTTTGTGTTCTGAAATAGCGAAGAAAACTATAAACAAGGAGATGAGTGATGTTAGTGCTGTGATTTTGAGATATAATCACTGTGCTGCACCACTATTGATAGCCATCAACAATGCTTGGCAGATTGGTCTCAATGAAACCAGTAAGAATATCTTGGGGCACAAGCCAAGGATTGTTTTTAGCAGAGGAAGGAATATTAAAACATATTCCTGAGGATTCTAAATGGAGCCGACAAAGGTCTATAATGCTTAAGTGCGGAGCATGTAAGTTTTGCAGATATATCAGTGATGGCCCTTATGTTTCCATTCATGGATGTGAACGTATTTTATCTTGCCCAGAAAGGTGCAGCTGCAACATTACTATGTTAGTGTATGTTGCTACATGCACGAGCTGCCACAGTTTCTACGTGGGCAAGACTATATGTAGATTAAGGGATAGAATAGCAGAACATGTGAGAGCAATCAAATCTAAAAATCAGTATAATGCTCTATACATGCACAGTATAACCTGCCCTAACTTTAACAAGTTTATCTTTTTTGTGATAGACAAGGTGCTACCATGTGAAAGGGGAAGGGATGATTAAAAGTAGAAATTATGGAGATAAAATGGCAAATTAGGCTTGATGCCACATCCCCCCAGGCTTGAATGACAACATTGCAGTATTATCCATTTTAAAAGAAAGTGCAAGGGTTATTTAAAGTAATTCATTAACTGTATTTTATTTCTTGACATTTCAATAACACATCTATTACACATATATAATATATATGTTTTCTGGGGAAAACTGAAGGCTTTATTTACCTTTATTAACTGTGTGTGTTTTTTGAAAAAACTAATTTGTGACATCACATGAAATGATTGGTTGGTTTTGCTTACATCACTCCATTTAAACCAATTTGTTTGTATCCCATGTAACTGAGGAAGCCATATTTTAATGGTGAAAGTGCTTAGTTTATGGGACTTGCTGTTTTCTGCTCGTGTCATTAAAGTGGAGTTTCTCTGCCCGTTTTGGGTCAGTTTGTTTTTTATTTTGTAACATACAGAATTTATCCCATTTTTTTTACTTGTCAGTCCTTCTCAACCATGTTTTGAATCTTGATGGATCCATGAAGACAGAATAAAGATTTATATATATCGTACTTGGTGCATCAACACCATTCCATCAGTAATAGACAAGTCTAATTCCTAATTCTTCTTAACAAAAGCAGTCCTGCTCTTTACAGATAACCAGAAGGGTGATTTTTAAGGGTAGCGAAACTGAAGTGGCAAAAATCTGTGAGCCATACACAGAAAGGCATCCACGTGGTAAGCAAGAAATTCAGTGAAGTTATTGTTCTTTTTCAGCCAGCAGAGCATAGGGGGGTCAAACTGGCAGATTAACAATGATGTATTTTATTTTGTTATACCAATAGAGCAATGTACCTGCCAGGCCAAAACATGCTTCTTAACTTTCCAGAATCATCCTGTACTTCTTGCCTCAAAACGAGAGCAAACAAACATCATAACAGAGGTCTAATATTGTAAAAAGCAGATTTAATGTCAATGGAGTGAGCTTTCCACTGCTTTTAAGAAAATCTGACCAAAAGAAGACAGATTCCAATGTATATAGTCTAGTCTATCTTTTGGAATATCTTTTCTGTAAAGTTCTTTAAATGCTCGGACTACTAGATGGACTTCAGTATTATTTATTTTGGGGTTTATTTGAGGGTGCATGCTCAACCATAAAGTTTTGGCCAGGATTATCAATGTCTTCAAAAATATCATCACCTTTCCAGTTTTACAAGTTAACCAGTTTTGCAAATTCAAACAATACATCCTGTGGCAGAGTACATCACCTTCTGTCAGGGGCTTCTCATGCTATAGGACTGCAGCCCGCCCACCTAAAAACAAAAAAAATAAAAAAATGCGATACATAAAATTAAAAAAACAAAAAAATTATTTTTTACGAGTACCGGAACTTCAGCGCATGCGCGGACACACTCAGACTACCCCGCAGATGCCCAAGAATCTGTGCAAACTCTGACTGCCTGAGTCAGCAGTCCAGATACAGGGAAGGTATTTTCTGCCCCGCAGATGCCCAGGAATCTGTGCAGTAGATGACCGCACAGAACATAGGAGCTCTGGACTGCTTGGTCCACAGACAGGACCAATCAGGAGGGAGGTGAGGTTAAGCTCTCACAGGGATCTGAGTGCAGGACCAATCAGAAGAGAGGTAAGTTGAGTTTTAAGCTCTTGCAGGGAAGTGTTGAAGTTGAGCGCGGGTTTGGAGGTTTGCTGCTTCATGGATTCAAGTTTGGAGGTTGGCTGCTTCGAGTTTAAGTAGTGGATTCTGGACACATTTACAGGTAGTGGTGAATGTGTGTGTGTGTGTGTGTGTGTGTGTGCGTGTGTGTGAAATGCCCCTGTTAACACATAGTGGTGTGTACAGATACTCAGGCTTGAACCCTGTACCTTGGATGCAGGTGGCAAGGACCTGAATTCCCTACCCACCACTATTTGTAAAAAAATGCAGATTTTTGCCTCATATTTGTTCTGTTCCTGATAAAATCTGTGGTTACTGTATCTTCATTTTTCCTTGCAAAGGTTTGTAGTGCAGTGGTGCACTGGTAGCATTGTTGCCTGACAGCTACAGGTTCTCTGGTTTGATTCTTGGCTGGGATGCCTTCTGTGTGGAATCTGCATGTACTCCCATCCCTTACAAAGATGTGTCGGGAGTGTTTCTCCCTGCTGTGCTGAAAATTGGCTTTGTTTTGTTCCAAGTCAGACTAGTTTCCTGGTTAACAAATGTTTAAAAATAACAGGCATTTGAATTTCAGACTTAATATTCTTCAGAAAGTACATGGTAACACAAAACCTTTTATTCTAGCAATTGTCTAAGTTTATAAAATGGATATTTGAAATTTGCCCATATTTTTGGGACTGTATTCCCCCATTATTGGCCTCATCCAGGTATTTTGTGCTAAGGTTGAGAGCTATGGTGGGAACTGAATTGAATGAATGTTTGGGGGCTGTATTCCCCCCATTACTGGATTTGTCCACATGTTTTTTGCTAAGAGGTTGAGCGCTATGGTGAGAACTGAAATCACTGGATATGTTTGGCAGCTGTATTCCCACATTATTGGCTTTTTTCAGGTGTTTTTTGCTAAGAGGTTGACGACTATGGTGAGAACTGAATTCACTAAATGGTAGCCATTTAAGTTTGTCTTCCTCTGTTTCAGCTGATTTGGCATAGTGGTATGTTTCTCTGACTGTTTTGCACAGGTCCCCTGGGTTCAAGACGTGGCAGTGAAATGTATGGTGGTAACACAGAATTTTATTCTAGCAACTTTCCAACATTATACAAGCAATGTTTAAAATGTGTCCTTGGTTTTTGGGCTTTTGTCATCCCCCCCCCCCCCAATAAATTTTGACTTTTTCCAGATTTCATGTGCTGCAAAGTTCAGAGATACAGCTGAGTATCGAGTAGATTTTACAAGGAGCTGAGAGCTGCAGGGGAACAAAAGTTTAGTGCTGCTTATGCTGTTTGCTTGCATTGTTAATAGCACAACAGGTAGTGTACTTGCTTTTGATGCAGAAGGCTGTGGGTTCTACTCCCACAGTAGGGAGATGCATTGCTGATACTGTATTGTGTTGTAAAGGGGGTGGATGCTGCAGTCCTTTTTGGCAAAGATACCTAGTAACTATAAACCTGTTATCAGTTTGCCATCCATTCCCTATTGCAGTATTACTAGCTTATCATTTTTTTAATGCATGCAACATAGGCAATTTATTCTTCAAGGGCAACAGGCACTTTATTTGTAGATGAAACAATGACATATAAAGTTGTTTGCTAGCAGCAACCTCTTTATTAGTTACAGATTTCTTTAATGTGGATTTTACTACTTCAGAGATTGTGCATATTTACTGATACTGGTGGACTATAGAAGGTTGAATAGACTTTTTATGATGGAAATGTTCTGAATTGGGCAGTTTTGTCATTGGTGCATGCATTTTGTTTCATTGTTTACTGGAAAAATGTTCAAAACAATTAATTTAAAATGCCCACTAACAACTGTACTGTATTGTACAAGGAATATAATGTAATACAGTCAGGAAGGTGTATCAAAGAGCATGTGTATGTTTCATGTTCAAGGGGTCTATGATTTTGATAACAGCCCAAAGTTAATCTTTATCTGCCACTGGGAAAATGTATTTTCTTTGAATGTGGGTTTCAATGCTGTTTCAATGTATGTGAGTTCCAAGGGCAGAGAAGTTTTAATGCTAAGTCTATTTTCATTGTGAGACTGCATTGCTTTGTTTAACAGATATCTGTTAGAGTTTGTGCTGTAAAATGCAAAATAAAACTTTCAAATGAAATCTAAATCATCCCAGAATAAAGCAGTATGCACATTATAGTGTTTATGGTAAATGGGACAAAATAACCAAGGAATGGGACATTGGAATGACTGCAGGGGGGTGGCTCCATTCGACCATGATTTTGTGAGGGGGGGAAGGGTGGCAAACTCAGACAGCCCCGGTTGAACGATACCTCTCAGTTGTCCATATTTTTGCAGAATGAATAGATATTTGCTTCTTATTTTTGGTTTGTTCCTCATAAAATTTGTGGTTTTCTAGCAAATCATTTAGGAATGAAGTCACTAAATGACAGACATTGAGTTTCAGACATCATAACCTTCAGAAGAATGCATGCTAATGCAAGACCTGTTATTTTATCAACTGTCTTAAGTTTATACAAGAGCAATTTTTAGTAGTGTTTGTATGTTCCCCCAATATATTTGGCCTTGTCCAGATTTCCTGCAATAAGAGGTTGAGAGGTATGTGCAAATCGCTTTGTAGAATTAGGAATATCCAAACCTCTCAACTGTCCCCAATTTTGGCTCAAAATGTTGCTCTCCCCTAATAATCCCTCCTCAAAATGGCAATTTTGGAAGAAAACATGGAGGGTTTACAATTATATATAACTGGAATCATCAGAGTTATAGATTACTTTTATTTCAGAAATGCATGTAGATGCTTTTATTTTGTTAGCTGCTCAAGTTAACAGTGTTAATATTAAAAAGGTGTCCCTTTTTGACAGGTTCCCAGCTGTATTGTGTGGCAACTTTATATTTTTGCATCACATTTTTGGTCTGTTTTCATAAAATTGTGTTTTTCTTGCGAATTAGTGGCAAGTCATTAAAGATTGAAGTTAGAAAATAATGGCAGACATTTGAGTTTCAGATTTCATACCTTTCAGAAAATTTGTACTAATGCAAGACCTACTACTGTTCTATTATCTAAGTTAATAAGAGCAATACTTAAAATTTGTCCTTATTTTTGGGCCTGTGTCCCACGTCTAGTTCTATGTATGACTTTGTCCAGATTTCTTGCTCTGAAGCCATCACCATCAGCCAGAGACATTTCAAATTGTGACATACTTGTTGCACCCCACTCCACATTGTAGTGGCTCTGGATGTGTCCAAGGAAGGCAAGGAGCAGTTATGCAGTGTAAGTGTGCAGAGTATTCCCCCATCCAAGGTAGACCACAAGTACGACCGTGGCTTTTCATCTGTCCTTAATTTTGCAGAATGTTCTGGTTTTCTGTTATATTTTTATACTGTTGATTTATGTTTCTTATTATTTAGGAAATGCATGCTGTCACAGTGCCCTGTTGCTCTGTTTAAGTAGCAATGATTTAATGACCATCAGGTAAGCTTGTCGGAGATTGTAAGATGCAAGTAAGCTTTAATAAGCGTACTGTTAAAGAATTACCAGCATTGAAAGTCTTTTCGTTGTTGCCATGCAGAGAATATTTACATAACTCGATAATGTATATAAGCCTTG
Organism: Protopterus annectens; assembly: GCF_019279795.1. NCBI lineage: Eukaryota > Metazoa > Chordata > Ceratodontiformes > Protopteridae > Protopterus > Protopterus annectens. The sequence goes on from NC_056731.1 coordinate 511,215,280, forward strand.
GGTATTGAAATGCATATGACAGTATTTGTAATAAAAGGACAGAATTACAGTATTTTCAGAAGCTCGTTACATTTGTTGGAGACTTGCAGTCATCTTTTGTTGGAGACTTGCAGTCATCTTTGCAGGCTTTACCCGTAAACTAAACAGAATGCCAATCTAACGTGTGTGGTCCATAACTTGTGCAGGAATCCTTTAAGCAATTTATCTTGCAGTGCAAGGAGTAGTGGTTTGAGTTGAGTGCTGCTTGTTTTTTATACTTGATTTTGACTGGCATTCCAGTAATGTATTTAAAAAGTAATTTATTTTTTCATGCCTCACAACCTGTTTCCATCTGGATATTAAGTAAGTTGTCATGTAGCCAATGCATTGAAATATTTTGTTCTTCTGCACTTCATTTTGTCTTGATTGGACTCTTGTAATGACTGTTTGGCACCCAGGGCAGCGTATTTAATTAAAGTTCCAGTTGTTGTGGTTTTGAGCATAGCTCCACCCCTTTCTAATTGACCACACACCTTTATGTTGGCCCCACCCATTCAGCTGTCTCCTGCAGCCCTTCTTTAATTTGAAGTCACCAGCCGCCACTGCCTTCTATTTGTAAGTCAGACAGCTATATCTGATCAGTTCCTAGATTAATGTAAAGATTTTTCTACACATGACATATCTACAGACCCTGCAATGCCTGCAATACCACCTGGGTGTAAAAATTTAAGGTATACCAATTGTTTCTTCTCCCTGCACTTTTATCAGCATGCCCTAAGATTTCATGTGTATGCTGCACCTCTTTTTCTCTGTCCTAAAACATTATGGTGACTTTTTCAAGGTTGAAGCTACTACCTTGTTCCAGGACTTTTGAGTGTTTTATTCCACTGGTGCCATATTCTATTTTACTCAGTTCAGAAATCCCCATCTAACCATCATTCTGTTTTCTGAGTTCTTTGGTATCATTTCCATGAAATCTCTCACTCCATTATTGACATATTGGCCCCCCTCTTTTCATTTTCCAGTTTGTCAACAGGCTATCTACATTAATGAGTTGTATAAAAATGACGTTGTATCTCTACAGTTAGACAGTTAAAACCAACAAGGAAATGCAGCCTCAAGAAATGCATCCATCCAAACACCATGTTTAATAATAACAACATCCCAGGTTTATAGCTACATACTTACCTGTGAACATCACATGAAAACATGGACTGCAAGAAACTAGCACAGACTTGTGAGCTTTGATGTCTTTGGTCCCTACTTGCAAAATAAAGTCACACAACAGTCAGTGCTGTCTCATCCTGTTCATACACAATGCATCATTATAGTGGAGCTTGCAGTTCAGCTGTGAGAGGTGATGTGTTTATCACAATTCAAACATTGCATTCCAGCCTTCATCGGTGGAGATTCCCAGCAATTGCCCACTCTTTCATGCATGCCACACACCACACTTTTATAAGAACTATTATCTCTACAGATTAGTGACACTGCAAAGGGGTAGATATGTATGCCTGTTGTTATCATGGTTTGGGCATCTCTCTATTTTTCCTTCTAATAACTCTTTTAAACAGCATATTCTTATGTTTAAGCATTTTGTGTATGATACTTTTATAATATTGACTGATACACAGTCTCATATATTTTCCCAAGTATGATAACCCTATATTCTTGTTCTTACATTTTTATTTAGAGTATAATTTGAAAAAAAACTTCCTTTACTTGATATATTCATTATTTATTTATTTATATACATATTTATTGCATTTGTTTACTGGGAAAGTCCACTGTGCCTAGAATGAGCTCATTTTCAGTAGAGGCCTAGGAAGAAAAGCTCCACATTAATTACATACAAAGAAATGTTAACACACAATACAAGGTATGTCAAGCAGTAGTAGTACATTACAATAAAATTAATAACAACAGTGAAACTGTTATTAATTTAGTCAAGGAGGGAAATTATACATAAATTCTTTAGAAACCTGTAAATTGTACCTCTTCTGTATGTCAGATACCAAAGAGACAGTTTATATGCATGAATTTATCTTTTTTATTTAATATTTGTTTACCAGGAAAGTCCAACTTGGACAGAGCCCATTCTCAGCAGAGGCCCAGGGAGAAACACTCCAGAGGCACGTCTTTGGAATGTGGGAGGAAACCCACATGAATACAGGGAGGACATGCAGACTCCACTCTGGAGTCGAACAATACACCCCAGCCAAGAATCAAACCAGAGAACCTCTTGCTGTGAGGCAGCAATGCTAACCACTGTACAACTGCTCCAGTGAAGCAATTATCTCTCCAAGTGTGCCACTATGAAAATGACAGTCATTCAATTCCATGCATTATATTTTTGGAGAAAGAGTATTTTGGACAGTTAATCAATAGTGCTAAGCAACAAATGGATGCCATGAGTTCTTCTCATGCATTCCAAAACCCTATGATCACTATGAGGTGCCATGATGATGCTTGAAGGACTAATAACAGAATACTCAAATGCACCTGGAATTTCTCTTAACATCAGCTCTTACAATTAGAAAGGTGATGAGTGATCATCCAATGTTCACTTAGAGGAGGCTGACATCCACAGGGAATATGTTCAGAAACTCAGAACTCCCTATGCAGAAGACCCCAAAAATCATGAAATCTTTATATGTAAGAATTGTAGGGCATGCAGATGTATAAGAAGAACTGAATCATTCTGATATCCTTATTAAGTAAACATCTACATTAATCTTGAGTCCTATAAGAGTGGGAGTACATTTGTGATTTATGTAGCATCTTGCAAAAGTAGATGTTTTTATGTTGGAAGAATTAGTGAGTGTTTGAGACCGAGAATTATAGAGCACATTAGAGGCTTGCAGTCCAATATAACAAAATTCTTGGCTATCTATGTGCATGCAGATAAAGTTAGAGAACAAAATGTTGTTTGATTCAGATTCTTTTTTTTTCTCAATTTTTTTTTATTTTTCAAATACATTTCAGTGAATTCCATAGTATTTATACATAACATCTTAAATAACTATGTACACTGTTTACATTAGCCTAACACTATAACAGATCTTAATGTATACAGTTACTTTATAAGTATGTCCAATCCATTAGTAGAGTGTCTGATCAATTATTGTATAGTGTCAATCAATGATAAGACTTTTCCCCAAGGGTTGTTGATAAATGGGTTTGGATAAATTCTTGTTTTTTAATTTTAATTTCCAATAATGCTGTGGTCTTCAGTAGGCTGTAGAAGGCTTCCAAAGTTGGTATTGTGTTTGTATTCCATCGTCTTGTTATACACTTCCTTGAAATTGCAAGTATAGTCCATGCTAGATACATGTTTGACTCATTCAAATGAGGACCTTCGTTCACATTTAATAATACAAGAGCTTTAGTTAAATAAAATGATTCATTAAATAAAGCTTGTAGAAAGTTATTAATACCATTCCAAAATGGCTTCATTTTAACACAATCAAATAAAATGTGGTTCCAATCTGCATTGTGTACTTGCTCACATCTCCAACATATTCCTTTTATGGAAGAACTAATTTTACTGATTCTGTCTGGGGCTAAGAATGCTCTGCGCAAGCATTTCCAATTAAAAACTTTCCAGTATTGTGTAAAGGATGTATATTTTATCGATAATAAGATATTTGTTTTAAAATCTTCAGTTAACTGTATTGAGTGTCCTTTTGTTATATATTTATAATCTGAGGTTTTGGGTGTTGTTTTTTTAGTTTATCAATATTTTGTAAAATTTTGAAATACTATTTCCCATGTCAAAGTCATTATATATGATTTCATATATGTATTTTGTAAATTTAAGTATTTCTTTAAATGAAGAATTGTTAATTATTCTGCTTAAATCTTGCGAATATGACAGAATACTCTGTAAAGTTAGCCAGTCCTGTTGTGGAATTTTGTATGTTGTTTTTATTACCTGCATATCTACAACTTTTAGTTCTTTGATACACTGGAGCCAACAAACAAATCCTTTCTGTTCCCAGGAATTAATAATTTCTCTATATATTTTGTGGAAAGTTCTTTGTGGCTATAAATGGTGTTAAAATATCAAACCAGATTTTTAAATCTATATTTGCATTAATAATTTTCCTAAATGAGTCAGTGTAATAATTAATCATACGAGTTTTAGTGGGTTTAGTTATGTTATATTGTATACTAATACATAATGTGTGCCATGGCAAATTGTTTTTATCTATTTGAATTTTTTTTTGTCAATCAAATTCATTTATTGATATTACACTTAGTAATGCTTTCCAATTTGCAGAGTAATTTGGACTTATCCAATCTGAGATTGTTTTAGATATTGATGCTTTTATATATGTTTCTATATCAGGAAAGTTTAATCCTCCCTGTTTCCATGGTCTGATATGATAGGTCTATATTACGTTATCGAATACTCATGTATTCGAAAATGTAATAGTCGACCCCTAAATGTCGAAAACGTCAAACGTCAAACTTTTCAATGGAGATCTCCGTACAGTGCGGAAATGGAAGTTTTCCATTGTCTGCACTGTATGGCGATCTCTGAGTGGTATATTTAAGTAGTGGGGGTGTGGGGGGGTGCAGCGTTTAAATGGTTTGTTTGGGTGTTTTTTTGTATTTTTTTTTTGTTGTTCGACGTTTGACGTTTTTGACATTTAGGGGTCAACTATTACATTTTCGAATACTTGAGTATTCGATAACATAATATAGACCCGATATGATGTTGTAAAGATATTCTGTTTCTTTTGGGAAACCATAAAAATGTTATTAGGCATGAATTTATTTCTTTAAGTATATTCCTTTCTGGTAACAGTTGTATTGCCAAGGCTATATATAGGATCTTCGGCAGTAAAAACATTTTTATTAACTGTAGTCTGTCTTCAAATGTTAATATTATTTTGTTCCATTTTTCCACAGAGATTTTAATTGTATTGCTGATATTATTGTAGTTTTTTGAGACTAATTCATTATTATCCTTGCATAACTCAATTCCTTGATATTTTAAGGTAGATTCTTGTTTCCCTATGATGTGATCCCCTTAGTCTCCAGTTCTTTTTTTTTATTTAAAAATAAAAATTTTGATTTTGATTTATTGAAATGGAGTCCTGAAGTCATGTGAAATTTGTCAATTAATATATGTAATTCTTCTAATGTTTCTTTTGTATTAGATAATGTTAGTAATATGTCATCAGCAAATAACATTACTTTAGAATTATATTGTTCATAAACATCTATTCCTTTGATTTTTTATATTGTTACGAATTGAATCTGCCAATATTTCAATAGCCAGAGCAAACAGAATTGGTGACATGGGACATCCTTGTTTAGTGCCTTTTGTTATATATATAGATTCAGAAGTAAAAGGACTTAACTTGACATACGCTAAATTATTTCTATATATATTCTTTAGGAGATGAGCAAAGGATGCAGGAAATTCAAATAGCATTAAGATTTTGAATAAATAGTCCCAATTTAGGGAATCAAAGGCTTTCTCTATATCTAAGCCAATTATTAATGTTTCTCTGTTTTCTTTGATTCAGATTCTTGATGAACAGAATGAACTCTCACATAGTGGTAACAGAGCTAACATTATTAAAAATGGAATTTAAATGGCAAATTATTTTGTTAATTTCACATACTAAGTGATTACATTATATGTTTCATTTAGAAAAAAAATTTTTTCTTGGTTGAAAGGAGTGTGTATTTCAAAGAGGTCTGCTGGTTATATGTGTTGTTATTTTATAATCAATCACAAGAGTGAATGAAGCATGATGTTTTGTATATAAAGATAGAGATATTATTGTTTGTTTTAAATACTCTGTGTTGATGTTGAAGAAAGATTTTTTTCCTGAAATGTTCATGTTATTATTCAGAAACTGAGTTTACATTTTTTATATTTGTTTTTCTGAGAGTACAGGTATCTTCTCCCTGACAGTTTTCACTAAACAACTTTTTCCTTCATTGCTTTCTATGTCATTTACCCCTTTGCTAGCAATTTACAGTGTGACATGCACAATTACAAATCAGACAGACATTTGCAGCATTTTATTCTTTGTTGTCTTTTCAAAATATTTTCAAGAACTTGACTACCTAAACCTGCCTGGCATGGCTGAAAAATTAAAATGCAGGATGGTCATCTACCAAGTGCATCTATATTTTCATTTCTCCTCCTGCTTTAGTTGCCATCAGCTTGCTTCCCTTCAACAGTTCTGGTCCCTATTTGCTGCCACATCCCTCTTTAACCATTTACTTGACATTCCACTTTACACATTCCTCATCCACTTTCTCAACATCATCCTAAGATTGTTGCCTCAATTTATCCCATAAAAATTTAACACTGGAATACATCAGAAGAGCTTTCTACTGCATACAGTTAAAGTCTCATTTGGAATAATTCAGCTAGAATATGCTAATCAGTATTTAGTAATGGTAGTGGTGTCCAGTTCTGCAAATTTTCTGTAATCCCTTCTTCCAGTTTCAGAACAATAACATGCTTGGAATAATGTTTACTGATCCCACTATACCACTCATTCAAAAGATGAATAAAAATCACCATTTCCAGTTATTTGTTGTTTTTTTTTTCCACACACGAGTTAAAGTTGAAGTCCATGCCTAATTCAGTTTTCCTTTAAAATTTGAATATGATCTCACCATCACCAGCAGCACTAAAAGGTCAGAACTCAGTTTAGGAGTGTTATATGCATAATAAACTATACATTTAAGTTTATTATCTTATCACAGTCTAAAGACCTACCTGAATACACATCAAAAAAGCTGTGTAACTGAATAACTCTTTGATAAATAAATAAATAAATAAATATAAATAGAACCACATGACTGTAGGAACAATACTGAGCAAGGGATCATGAGGATCATTTGGGATGCATGGCTAGGCTTAAAAAGGGCCTTGTGGTTGTTAGCCTAGTAAACATCTATGAACCTGTGAACCTACTAGATGCCTAGCCATATTCATCTTTAAGTAGATGCACTTAAAATGTTTTGCCACCCTTTTCAATAATTTAATAGCGCTTACCTCCTAAATCAGGTAAGGATATAGATCATAAGTCTGGTCTAAATCATGTGTTTACCCATCCAGACATCAGATTAGCTTTAAAGGCAGTGAAAATAGTACTTATTTGAACCAGTAGTAGTAATTTGTTCCACAGGCAGTCCTAGGATCCCTCCTGTTCGGCATATACTTCTCAGAGGTACAGGCAAGCACAGGAGGGCTACGGCTGACCAAGTTCGCAGACGCCTGCAAACTAGGGGCTATAACTGCCTCTCCAGCTGACACAAACGTCCTTCAAAAGGGTCTCACTGAGACAGATACCTGGTGTCAAAACCATGGCCTCAAGCTAAATGCCAAAAAGTGCATAGTCATCCCCTTTGGAAAAAACAAAGTACCCACAAACTACCACATAGTTGGCAGCCCCCTAAATACAAAAGACCTAATAAGGGATCTGGGGACCCAAGCAGATAGTAACCCCTCCTTTGATAATCACATTGCCAAAGTGGTTAGAAAATCCTCCTATGTGGCCACCTAATCACAAAAGGGTTTGCATCCAGATCGAAAGAGGTCATTGGGCCCCTCTACGCATCACTCATCAGACCCATCATAGAGTACAATGTCCCATTTGGGATGTACCTTACAAGACACCTGCAACAATTGGAAAGACCACAGAAGTACCTTACCAAGAGGATCACTGGCCTCAAGCAGATGCCCTATGCAGCTCGACTGAAGAAACTCCAGCTGTACTCGGTTGCATACCGCCTACTCAGAGATGATCTCTGCCTGACATACAAGGCCATGTCCAACCCAGAATTGATGGACATGCTCTACCTAAAGAAAACCAAATCCCCTCAAGCCACATGCTCCAGGGATCTAAACCTCACCACAACAATAAATAAGACGTGTTGGGATACATTCCTGTCCTAGAGACTTCCCATGCTCTGGAACAAGATTCCAATCTACATTAGGCAGAGCTCCTCGCTAACCCTCTTCAAGAGAAACCTTGACAAGTGGATGGGAAACAGAAAGTTTACCCCAAGGATCACTTCAATGGCTCTGCTATACAGAGGCACAGGGAACTAATCTAAGGGGGCGGCAAAAGCCAACACATTCCAGCTAGGCTTATAAATGTCTTCGGGAAGATAGCCTAGTACCTACCTATGAACCTATGAATATGCTGAATTGGAAATATAGCCCTTCAGTGAGTCTTGTTTATTTTTTAGCGTAGATTTCGGTCCCAAGTATGGGCATTGGTAGAGCCACTGTTGTTCTGAAGAAATACAAGGCCAGACAGGATTAAGTCATTCATTTTCAAAAAGCAAGGTACAAGTCACCTCAGAGCAGCTGATAAGCTATTGATTATAGAAGAGTCTTGATAAGTTATTGGAATATTTGAAGGATTTAAGGCCTTTACTTTTCTTAGTTAGAAATCATATGGCTCTTTCCACTTGAGCAATCTGCTTGAATTTATCCACATCAAGGGATGTGTGTGTTCCATGATAGTTTTTATTATGGCAAAATCTGGTGGTAAGATGGCTTCATTAGATCTTGAAGATATTCCCTTGAAAATTAATAGAGCTGGATAGAAGCATTTCCTGACTATAGAAGAAGCATGATGATTAGACAAGACAGAGTCATCCACATAAGTATCTAGGTCTCTAGTTCCTGTATCTGTTTCAATAGGAGAACCATTTATCACATACGAGGTGGGGATTTTTTTTCTTTTTTTTTTTTCTTCTTTTTTTTTTTTTTTGCAAAATACTGCTTTGCTACCCTTTTTGCATTTAGTTTAAGGCAATTTTTGGCATACCAAGTGTGTACATATTCCAACTCTTGCTTGAGCTATTTAGTAGCAGTGGATGAACAGATAACAATGCTCAGCTTGTAGTCATCGGTAAACCTGGTCAACCACACTTCATGAGGTATTAGCTTGGGTGGATTGAAAAATAAATTCTAAACAGGAGATGGCCCAGCATTTAAATATGTGGTACACACTAGTTAAAAAGTTTATGTTTAATGTGGGTACCAACAATTTTTATAACCTGGAAACTGTTGTATAGACAGTTTGCCGTCCATCAGACAGCACAGGGGGTTACATTAAGTTTGCTTAATGTTTCAATACTACTAGTGTCAGGATAAGATAGTGCTAAAAGTCTTGGCCAGGTAAGGATAAGCAGCCTGCATGGAGTGACTACTGTCCATAGACCCTGTAACCTTTCCAAAGAAACTTACTGTGTTCTGGAGACAGGACCTGCCCATCAGAAAATCAGATTAATTGAGGTCTAGATTAGTTAAGTTGCCTGTGTCCACCTAAAAGAGTTCTGTTATGATATGGCCCATGGCTTTGCATTTAAGGCTGGTAAGGCTGATAGGCCTATAACTACCTGGGTCTGTACAGGAGCCACCCTATAATGATCCTTGTACTTCCTTCATGAGATAGTACCAGATACCTAACCTTCCCAAAAAAGACACTGCCCTCTGACCTTCCCTCTGTCCTGTAAATCTACTTCATACATGAAACATATATCCACTCATAATTACACTATCCATTCCAGTATCCCCTTTCTTATCCAAAACACCTTAATAGTATTTTAATTTAAAGATAAAAATAGTCTGCGCAGCTGAGTTCTTTTCCTTTTGCTTACATTTTCCTGTGTAGTCTCTTTACCTCTGACAGTAGGTGGTTCCCATGCTTTGTACTAACATGGTTATTACATCCTATGACTAGCTAGCAAAAATTAAAAATTATAATCTTATCATTTAACACTTCTGTGCCATTTCCCCTTTACAGACTCAGACCTTCTCCCCTTACGGTGTAGCTTATTTTATCTTCTGTGTATGATTTGACATGTTGCTGCCTTCACTTTTTACCTTCCCATCAGAAATTCAGTATAGTTAACCAGAAATTACCTTCTTGCCAACAATTTTGAGCATTGTGTAACTTGTGTCCTTTGAGTGTACCTCACACACATTCTGCTACAACAAAATGTATGATGGCCAATCTACTTACAAAGAAAAGTTATTCAAGTTGCACTGTATATCTAAACCAACATCTAGTATTGTGTTATATTATCTGATTTGATATGTGCATAATGTGAGTCCATATACTTGGTTTATCAATTAATTACATCGTCAGAAGTAATGTAGGGAGTACAGTTTAATTTCTAATAACCCATCTATTATATATTGGACATATGATGTCAAGGAATTCCCTCTTGAGGTGGAGTTCTTGCAATCATTTTGGAATCACATAAACTGGAGACAGGAAGTGTAAAGCAAGGAGAGGCTGCAGTTTTAGAGAATGGCTAACATGAAGAAATGGAAAAAAATAAAATACAAAATGTGATGTGTGCAGTAATGTCAATATCTTCTTTTCTTCTTTTTCTTTCGTCTCTTCCCATTAAGGTTCGCCACAGCGGATCAGCTGTTTCCATTTCTTCCTGTTCTCTGCATCTGTCTCTATCACACCAACCGCCTGCATGTCTTCTCTCACCACATCCATAAACCTTAACTTAGGCCTTCCTCTTTTCCTCTTCCTGGCAGTTTCATCCTTAGCATCCTTTTCCAATATACCGAGCATCCCTCCTCAGCACATGTCCAAACCAACATAATCTCGCCTCTCTGACTTTGTCTCCAAACCGTTCAACCTAGGCTGACCCTCTAATATACTTATTCCTAATCCTGTCCACCCTCATCACACCCAATGCAAATCTTAACATCTTTAACTCTGCCACATCCAGGTCTGACTCCTGCCTTTTTGTCAATGCCACTGTCTCCAACCCATATAACATAGGTGGTCTCACTACCCTCTTGTAGACCTTTCCTTTCACTCTTACTGGTACTTGTCTGTCACAAATCACTCCTGACACTCTTCTCCACCCACTCCATCCTGCCTGTACTCTCTTCTTCACCTCTCTTCCACACTTGCCATTACTCTGAACTGTTGATCCCAAGTATTTAAACTCATCCACCTTCGCCAACTCTTCTCCCTGCATCCTCACCATTCCTCTATCCTCCCTCTCATTCACACACATATAGTCTGTCTCAGTCCTGCTGACCTTTATTCCTCTCTTCTCTAAAGCATATCTCCACCTCTCTAGGGTCTCCTCAACCTACTCCCTACTCTTGCTACAGATCATAATCTCATCTGCAAACATCATAGTCCACGGGGACTTCTGTCTGATCTCGTCTGTCAACCTGTCCATCACCATTGCAAATAAGAAAGGACTCATAGCTGATCCTTGATATAATCCCACCTCCACCTTAAATGCATTCATCACCCCACGCAAGACCTCACTGCTGTCACACTACCCGCGTACATATCCTGTACCACTCTTACATACTTCTCTGCCACTCCCAACTTCCTCATACAATACCACAACTCCTCTCTGGGCAGCCTGTCATATGCTTTCTCTAAGTCCACAAAGACACAGTACAACTCCTTCTGACCTTCTCTGTACTTCTCCATCAACACTCTCAGAGCAAACATCGCATCTGTAGTGCTCTTTCCTGGCATGAAACCATACTGCTGATCACTAATCATCACCTCCCTTCTTAACCTAGCTTCCACTACTCTCTCCCATAACTTCATGCTGTAACTGATCAGTTTTATCCCTCTGTAGATACTACAGCTCTGCACATCACTCTTATTCTTAAAAATTGGTACCAAAACACTTTTTCTCCACTCCTCGGGCATCCTCTCACTTTCCAAAATTTCATTAAACACTCTGGTTAAAAACTCCACTGCCATTTCTCCTAAACACCTCCATGCTTCCACAGGTATATCATCTGGACCAACAGCCTTTCCATTCTTCATCCTCTTCGTAGCTATCCTTACTTCCTCCTTGCTAATCAATTGCACTTTCTGATTCACTATCCCCACATCTTCCAACCTTCTCTCCCTCTCATTCTCTTCATTCATCAACCCCTCACAGTACTCTTTCCATCTGCTCAACACACTCTCCTCACTTGTGAGTATGTTTCCCTCATTATCCTTTATCATCATTACCTGCTGCACATATTTCCTTGTTTAGTCCCTCTGTCTAGCCATTCGGTACAGGTCCTTTTCTCCCTCCTTATTGTCCACCCTTTCATACTTTTCATATGCCTTATCCTTAGCCTTCACCACCTCTCTCTTTGCCATGCACCTCATCTCCTTCTACTTCTGTCTACTTTCTTCATCTCTCTGACAATCCCACTTCTTCTTTGCCAACCTCTTTCTCTGTATACTCTCCTGTACTTCCTCATTCCACCACCAGGTCTCCTTGTCCTCCTTCTTCTGTTCAGATGTCACACCAAGCACCTTTCTAGCTGTTTCCCTTACTAGCTCTCCTGTAGTTACCCAGCTATTCGGTAACTCTTCACTCCCACCCAGTGCCTGTCTTAACTCTTCCCTGACCTCCACCTCACAATCACCCTTTTTCAGTTTCCACCATTTGATCCTTGGTGCTGCCCTCACACTCCTCCTCCTCTTCTTGATCACCAACATCACCCTACAGCACCCTATTCTATGCTGCCTAGCTACACTTTCCCCTGGCACCACTTTACAGTCCCCAATCTCCTTCAAACTGGCACTCCTGCATATGATATAATCAACCTGTGTGCATCTCCCTCCCCCCTTGTATGTCACCCTATGCTCCTCCTTCTTGTTAAAATATGTATTCACCACAGCCATGGCCATCCTTTTTGCAAAATCCACTACCATCTTACCTTCTGCATTCCTTTGCTTAACACCATACCTACCCATCACTTCCTCATCCCATTTATTCCCTTCACCAACATGCCCATTGAAACCTGCTCCAATCACCACTCTCTCACCCTTGGGTACAGTCATCACCACTTCATCCAATTCACTCCAAAATTTTTCTTTCTCATCCATCGCACACCCAACTTGCGGAGCATATGCACTAACAACATTCATCATTATGCCAGTGCTAAAATGTGAAGGTAAAATGACAGAGGATGGTGAACAGTCACTATATACTAATCTCTTGATGGAAACTACAAAGATGAGGGGGCGGAGCCTAGATGGCCAACTGGTAACAGCTTTTTTCTTGAGCTCCACATCAGCTACTAAGAAACAGGAACATTATTACTTTAAAATTCTATCACTAGCTCCTTAAAGTTATACAATCTACTAGATTATCAACTTTAGAGTCTTTTCTTAAAACATTTCCTGTCAAAACTAATGATTATGCAACTGAACAGAGATGAGCAACTCAAAATCTTCACATGCTGATTCCACATTAAGGAAGGAGATCCAGTCTATCTCTACCACTCTCCAGGAACTGTCTCTAAAAATGGATAGATTTACTGACAACCTTGAAACTTTAAAGATGAACTGTCACCAACAAACTGATGTTATGAAGGAAATACTCCAGCAGCAACAATCCAAAATCCTGAACATTGAAACTTCACTGAATGACAGACAAAAGGCTTAAAGAAGATGAATCCCACTGTGAGACCATACTGCAACAAAATAACTGGCTAATAAATAAAGTAGACGACATTGAAAACAGATGGAGAACAAATATTAGAAATTTTGGTCTCCCTGAAAAAACAGAAGGATAAGATATTATTTCCTTCCTAAATTCCAGGCTGCCTGAATTCTTGAACTTAAAAGAAGGTATGTCCTATGGGATCGAGAGAGCACATAGAGCCATAGGGAAACCTATTTCTTCTTCTCCTAATGCTTCTCCAAGATCTATTGACGTTTCTATCCTTTTTAGATAAAGAACTTATTCTGAGAACAGCTTGGAGGAAAAGTCCCTTGTCCTTCAAAGGTATCCAAATAAGGCTAGACAATGATTATTCCAGAGTACTGGAAATGAGAAAAAGCTCTTGGCCACTGGTAAGGTTTTTAAAGCAAAATAAAATTAAACACAATTAGTCTATCCAGCCAAAATCAAAATCCACCACCAGAATGAGATGAGATATTTCAACAATGTAGAAGAAGCTGTATCTTTTATTCAAAACAATAACATCATCACAATCCCAGAAGGTATGGACTGGACACCATCTATGATCCTTAAAGGATCATCTGAGAAAAACAACTGGACAGATGTAAGAAAGAAGAAAATGAAAACTGGCGTCAAAGTCACTGGACGTCCTAATTCTCTCAAAGATCAAGCTAAGTCATAAAATGTTTATGGATACCTAAACCTAAAGAAGTATGTATCATTACTTTACTTATCTTACATATGTCTTTATAAAACTTGCAATTTAAAATTAATAGTGCTATATTCCTATTCATTTGCTTACTGAATTGTCTTTCCTTTTTTTTTTTTTTTGACGTGTTAAGGAAGGAAGAGGGAAGTGGGTAGGAGGATGTTTAAAACAGGTAATTTTGTAGTTGTCTGCTTGTTTGGTAGTCTGAGGTGGAAAATTTCAGTGTTTGGTTTTGGGTACGCAATGCAAGGAACTCTTGGTGTATTTTATTTATTTGTTTTTTTTTTGAAAATGTTTCAAGCATTCTGTCATTATAAGACTTCAGCATATTATGGTATTTTTTTTATCTCGATTCCATTTACAGCTTAGCGTTTTAGCATTCTAAACTGTCTTTTCTCTCCTTCATGAGACAAGTAATCACGAGCACTGCACTGAATTCAAAAGTTGTTTCTACCCTCTTTTTTCACTCAAGCACTCTCGTGCCTGTCTGTAAACTGAGCTTTGTTTAACTTTATGAAGCTTGTCTGAATTGCCTTTGTGCACTGTGTCAAAAATCCATGGTCAGCTATACGAGTGTTGCTGACATGAAACATGGATTTTCTTTGTCTCACTGATTAACAGCCCGTAGTTACTTGAACATAATACCAATAAATCATTAAACTAAATGTTAGAAACCATGATAATTATTAACTTGATTCAAGTAAAATAAACTAGAAAATGGCTTCCATAGTTACCAAGGCAGGACTATGTAAATGGCGATGACATCACTGCTACATTATAAATCTCGAGTGCTTGGGAAGTATTCTGACAGGCTGCAATCACACATACAGTATTATAAAATCCACAGTCAGCTTTCAAAACGTTTGCTTCACATACCTATAATACCAACAGAAATACCAGTTAAATATTTCCCTAACAATCGTATTGCAGAATACTTTGTAATTTATATGAATATTAAGTTGATTATCTGCTTTCAGTAGAAGGAAAGAGAAACTTTGGACTGCAAAAAAAAAAACAGTTCATCAACAGCTCCTAGCTTTAATGTCTTATGCTAATTGATAGACTAATTTATTCAACAGTGATGGAACTGCTCCTTATCAGTATATCTAGTACAGGATACAAAGTTCAAGCTTATTCCTTTTTATGGAAATATTACTGTAGGAGTATCAAAATTACTTATTTAGTACTAACAATATCAGAAATAAATCTGCACATATTGACAGCTGGACATTCGTTCACCACATGAAATAATAGCAAACAATGACTCTCAAATAAGTCACTACATTCTGCATAAAATGTTATTCCTTGAATTGGCATAACAGCACACCAACAGATGATTTAATGTCTATTCGGACATACACTATATGAGATCCCTAGACACTCACCTAAACAAGATCTCATTTCTTCCAGAAAGTCACATTATATTACTAAATCCAATCCAATTACCAAAGATCACACTTTACTAAACTGGATGTTTACTAATGCCCCTGTGAGAATATTTGCACTAAAGGCTTTCCCACCTTACTGTGACCATTGTATCATCATCATCAAAAAAAGAAAAAAAAGAAAAAAAAACACATATCTAAAAAGGTAACTTGGCCAGAACACCATTTGTGCAGACCTAACAATAAAAGCTCCAATGTCTTATTTGCTTAGATGTGTTACAGAAGTTGATCTAGACTAATTGGCATCAATGAAATTTATAAAGAAAAACAAATGCAAAGTAAGATTTCAGAAGTCACAATATCCTAAGTCAGATGTGAATTATTTGAATTTTTTTTTATTTGCAAGTTAATATTGACCATTATAAGGTAGCAGTCTGCTCATTATGTAAATGGCAGTCTCTAGTAAAGACTGTTTATACAGTGTGTGCAACTTATTTTAATTAAAGTAGTAGTCTGATAAAGCTATACATTTTGCAGCAAAGTATAATATTTTGTTCTCAACTAAACATGCCAAGTATACACATCTGTCATCAGTCCTGGATGTCGAGGAAATAATTTGGTGACAAATTAGTAGAATATAGCATAAATATTTAGTTACAAATGGCTCTAACACGTCTAAACTACCCATGCTTAAAATCTCTCAGTGGGTTAAATGGAAAGGACAGTCATAGAGAGCATATAAAATCATTTACTAGTATCATCACTTACCATTTGGACTCAGGTTCTCTCAGTTTTAATTTGTGATATTTACTCCATTTGGTTTAACTATGCTGTACTTTACAAAGGAGCCATTGTGGAAATATACATTACAACTGTTATAAAGGCAGGGCCATGAGGCACAAATATTTAAGATATTAATGAATTTCTGCTTAAACATGTTACTATTAATCTCCATCCTGCAGTTGGTATATAAAGAAGTTAAGCTATTTTCAAAATGTTAAAGCCCTAGAGGATTATGTACATGTATGTATATAAAAGGAAACAACTACTATGACGAGAACAAAGTTTATACACAAACACAGTATTATTGTAATTAACTAGGTCACCAAGGCTGACCTGGGTAAAAGGTTGAAGTCCAAGCATGTTATAGCAAAAGACTCGCTATGCAGTGTTCAGATGTTCAAATCAAGATATAAGAAATGTAATGATAATGCTAAGGATCATATAGCAAATGTTTCTTTTCATTAAAAGGAAACTGAAAGGGGAATAGAAAGAGGAAATAAACAAAGAGGAAAGAGAAAACATGTATGTACAAAAAGAGGAAAAAAGGTGAAGGAAAGAAAAAAGGAAAAAAAAAAGAAGGGTTTTGCTTGAATAAGTAATGAATCTTACATTTAAATGTGTTTGATATTGTTAACTTTACCAAATTTAACCTCACAATAGTAAAGACTACTCGATTGTTCTTCTTTCGACTTTTCCTGCTTAGGGGTCACCACAGCGGATCATCTGTCCACTCATGATTGGCAGTGGAGTTTTTTTACAGTGTTGAGTTGCCAGCCCGGCACCCAATCTTCCACAGAAGGCACACACTCACGCCTACGGCCAATTTAGAGTGTCCAATCCACCTACTGCATGTCTTTGGGATGTGGGAGGAAACCGGAGGACCCGGAGGAAACCCACGCGACCACAGGAAGGTCATGCAGACTCTACACAGAAGGCACCCCAGCTGAGAATCGAACCAGAGAACATCTTGCTGTGAGGCGGCAACGCTAACCGCTGCACCACCATGGCTGCTACGACTACTCAATTGTTGATGTATTATTAAGACATGCTTCTTTATATAAAACTTTGCATAATTTGTTAGAAAGTAAATTTATATTTATTAGTTAGTGTTGGAATCTTTCCATGGCTATATGAACTTTTTGAGTTTGTGATAGATAGGAACTGCTTGGGTAGTATCTCGTCTGTCAACCATCACCATTTGTAAATATACATTCCATTTCCATATGTCCTGCTCATGTTTATATTATGGTAATATTGTTACTATCTAGTAGCAATAAGGAAATATGTGAAATTACTATATAGAGGAGTGACAATCACATAATACCTCATAGTAAGAGAAATGCTTTGGCAATTAGTTACATGTAATTTTTATTACTATAAATACTTTAAATGCTGATCTAATACTGTATTGATTTATCCTGATTAATACTGTTATGTTTATCTATCTTTAAATTACTGAAAATTTTATGTATCCAGTTGCTCTTCAGACTTTGATAAATATTATCTATACATGCTTATTATCAAATTGTTAATTCTTCACTTATATAATAATTCATTCAGAAATGAGGATATGTATTTCTTAATCAAACAAAGGCTTATTAGTGAGATTTAATTGTACTAGATACAATCAAACTATATATTATATCAATATATTGATGTTCGCTCATGTCAATTAATCTATAGAACTTCATAAAATGTGTACTCTGGAGCCTCAAGCTGGGCAAATTCATTCCAAAAATTGGAAGTAATGGTTAATCTGCCTTTTTTTTCCCTGTCAGATTAGGAATGTTTTACATTCCATGTTAGTTAATGGATTTACTGATTGTTAAAAGTTTAGCTTAAATATTTCTTCTTTTATTAGGCCTCAGTCTGATATTAAATTGTATTTTACATTGGGAAACAACACCTTATTGCTTAAATATAATTCTTCCAAGAAGGGTGTGCAAATCTTAAATATTATGATTACTTAGTAATCACATTTATTATACTTTAAAACATTAAAGAAATACGATTGATTTGATTTTTCTTTCCTTAAACGTTAATGGATTAATTAATCCAGGGAAAAGACTCAACCTATTAAAATATTTGAAATTAAGTAAAGCACAAGTAATATTCTTACAAGAAACCCACTTCAAAATAAATGATGGTTTTAACTGGAACCTGAACGAATACTTAAAACTATCCAACTCCTCATTGCTGTATTCTGGGCTGTAGTGTAGTTCCCATGTTGTCCAATACCTTACTTGGATAGAAGGAAGTTTCTTTGCTCACCAGTGGGAGTGGGGAGCCTTGAACAGCCTACCTGTCCCTGTAGGAAGTGACCTCAGCACAAGAGCTGTAGTAATTGATTGTTTTGGACCATTTCTAGCTCTTTTGAAGTTCCCTGTTTAAAATCCGCCTCTGGGCGCTTTTTTCTGGCTATACTACTCAGACAAGCTCCTCGTGGTCCTGCAGAGTGGTCCTAGCTACAGAGAACTCAGAAAAGCGACTACTTTCTGGATTTAAGTATCTTTGCTGTTTTTTTACTTGAAATAGCTTCTCTAGCTTACCCTAAACAAGCTTAAACTGTTTTTTTAGCTGTTTGCTGCATTATTTTAAAATCTGCACTTAAAAGTTACTTTTTAGTCGAATTTGATCGAAAGTTTGTTTGTTTGTTTGTTTGTTTAATTTAACTGTTGAGGCTGCCCACTAAAGTGTGCTAGCCTGTGTAACTGATTTATTACTGTTTCTGCATTTTCTGTGTGTTTCTATCTAAAAACAAAAAAACAAAAAAAATCCTTGTTTTTACGCCTCTCCTCGACTAGTTTAGACCAGTTTACAGGCATTGCTGTATTCTGGGCTGTGGTGTAGTTCCTGTGTTGTCCATTACCTTACTTGGATAGAAGGAAGTTTCTTTGCTCATCAGTGGGAGTGGGGAGCCTTGAGCAGCCTACCTGTCCCTGTAGGAAGTGACCTCAGCACAAGAGCTGTAGTAATTGGTTGTTTTGGACCATTTCTAGCTCTTTTGAAGTTCCTGTTTAAATCCACCTCTGGGCGTTTTTTTTCTGGCTATACTACTCAGACAAGCTCCTCGTGGTCCTGCAGAGTGGTCCTAGCTACAGAGAACTCAGAAAAGTGACTACTTTCTGGATTTAAGTATCTTTGCTGGTTTTTTACTTGAAATACCTTCTCTAGCTTACCCTAAACAAGCTTAAACTGTTTTTTAGCTGTTTGCTGCATTATTTAATATCTGCACTTAAAGTTACATTTTAGTCGAAGTTGATCGAAAGTTTGTTTGTTTGTTTAATTTAACTGTTGAGGCTGCCCACTAAAGTGTGCTAGCCTGTGTAACTGATTTATTACTGTTTCTGCATTTTCTGTGTGTTTCTATCTAAAACAAAAACAAAAAATAATCCTTGTTTTCCGCCTCTCCTCGACTAGTTTAGACCAGTTTACAGGCTTTGCTGTATTCTGGGCTGTGGTGTAGTTCCTGTGTTGTCCATTACCTTACTTGGATAGAAGGAAGTATCTTTGCTCACCAGTGGGAGTGGGGAGCCTTGAGCAGCCTACCTGTCCCTGTAGGAAGTGACCTCAGCACAAGAGCTGTAGTAATTGGTTGTTTTGGACCATTTCTAGCTCTTTTGAAGTTCCCTGTTTAAAATCCGTGTTTGTGCGGCTTTGATTGTGTAGTAAGCAGCTGGTTAAACAAGGTTAAACTTCTTCTGGCTCCGCCAAGTTTGCTCTTCAAATTTTCTCTTAAGGAAGCTCTACTCTTAGTATAATCAGACTACTCGCTATATTATAAGCCTAGCACTTGTTCTCAAAACTTCTCTACTAAGTAAGCACTCTCATGCTAAGTAAGCACTACATCCACCTACCACCCCTGTGAATATCCACTTCCCTTAAAGCACAGCACTCCCTTATACTGTTCTAGCATGTCGAGTGGTAGATTACTGGCGTCCTCTCCAGTTCAGCTGGTTAATCTGGGTATCTTGAGGCAATGCTACAATCGTCTCATGTACAGACAACCCTCTCCTCCTCCCAACAAACACAAATACATGTGAGAGATGCAACTATATAGCCAAACTGGAGGCTGAACTCTCTCAACTCAGGGCTGGCATGACCAGACAGGAGGAGATGGTAACCACACACACACACACAACAAACCCAGTCCCACATAGACCTACCACAACTGCAAACCAAACACATAAAAACAAAGACATACTCGGAAGCTCTAATAAAACTTACCAAAACAACAGAGGCTCCCAAAGCAGACATCCAAAAATCCACCACCTCAAAACAAAACACATGCAACACATACTTCAATAAATCAGTGTGTCAATCAATCACAGCCCTTAAGGCCAAACACCATGCCTGATACACTAGTAATAGGTGACTCTATAGTCAGACACACTGATGTCCCGCTTACCAGGCTGAACAAGGAGAGGGTGACTGTGAGCTGCCTATCGGGAGCTAGGATCCGCCACATAACACATGCACTCAGGTCACTCCAAAGCAAGTACAAATATGACACTGTCATTGTCCATGCTGGCATGAATGACCTGAGATGTACCTCCCTGGACTACATCAAAAGAGACATAGAGGAGCTCTCTGATTATGTAGCCCAGGCTGGTATGACCCTGTCCCTGAGCAGCATCTTGCCTCATCAAGAATGATGCCACAATACAAAGACAAGATGATCAGCTTTAACAATTGGCTCAAGTACTGGTGTCATTCTAAGGGGATCCAATGTCTGTCTGCCTGGGATGACATGTTGGACAAGCCACGCTGCTTCGCAAGGGACGGCTTGCACCTGTCACCACTGGGCTTCCGGATATTGGATAAGGCTCTTGCCACCCCCATAGTGCCTTTTTTAAGCAAGGCTCAAAAGACAAACCCACCTCCTTAGAAAACAAAGGAGGAGGATGGACGGAAAAAAACTAAGGGTAATGCTGCTCAACGGCAGAAGTCTAAATCTCAAGATGCAGGCACTCGATGCACTCCTCAGTATGGAGAACATCGACATCTGTGCAGTAACTGAAACCTGGTTCAAGGCTCCTGAGAGCACCCCAGCACTACCAGGCTATACCTTGTATCATGCTTTTCGGCCCCAAAACCCAGGCCGAACCACAAAGGGAGGGGGAGTGTCCATATTCATCAAGGACACCCACACCTCCAGGTTAGTGGCAACACATGAAGCATCAGAGACCATACAGGTGCAACTAACCATAGGCAAAACTGCTATACAACTGCTAGCATGTTACAGACCACCCTCCCAATCTCAGGAACCCCACTCAGCCTTCCTGAAGACATTGGAGGATATGAATGTATCACAAAATACCATCATACTGGGAGACTTCAACTACCCAAACATAGATTGGGTACATTATTCTAGCCCTAACACCCTAGCCCAAAGGTTCCTGGAATTCATAAATTCAAATGCACTGGAACAACTAGTCACCTCTCCCACTAGGGGAGATAATATACTAGACCTGATCATCACAAACATGGGGACAAAATGCTCCACACCGGAGGTATACCCCCTCACTAGTGAGATCTGACCACAAACTAATCACCCTGGATATACATATCCCACCTCCACCCCCAGCACAAAAGACCACAGTGAAAAACTTCTCAAAAGCAGACTTCACTCTTCTTAAGACTGAGATGGTATCCTTTAAGCCCACTGGGCCAGTGGATACCACATCCCACAAATGCCGAATCCTTCACAAATGCTTTCTATGGACATCTCCAAGAATGCATGGATCATGCAATCCCAAATAAATCCAAGTCCCTCTCCACCAAAGGCAAGCGCCCTGTCTGGTGGACCTCAGCCATTAACAAATTGTATAACAAAAGAAGGAAGCTACTGCACGACAGAGCAAAATCCCATAAAGGGAAGACATCTCTGATCAGCACTAGCAGAAAACTACGTTCTCTCATAAAAACATCCAAGGCCAACTTTGAGAGAAAAATCGCTAAGGACACTAAAGATAACCACAAAGCCTTATTCAGCTATGTTAGAAACCTGGGCGGAAACCCTCAGATAGGCTCAGAGTTAGTTCACAACAACAAAAAATACACTGAACCCACAGATATTGCCAACATTCTGGCTGACAGGTTCAGTGCAAATGTCCCCCCTCCCTCACCCCCAAAAGAAGAAATACATATCCCAGCTGAATGTAATCTCACTGTCATCTCAGATGTCCAAGTGAGAACCGCCCTCAACAAAGCTAAAAACACAGCATCAATGGGACCTGACGGTATCCCGGGTTGCGTGCTACGTGAACTCCAAGAGGAGCTAAACCCGCACATAAAAATGCTATTTAACCTTAGCCTTACTACAGGATATGTACCTGAACACTGGCGTACAGCAACAGTGGTCCCACTCCACAAAGGGGATACCTCTACAGACCCTGGGAACTACCGCCTCATAAGCTTAACCAACCTGGTCTGCAAAGCTATGGAAAGAATCATTATGGAACTCATAAACAGAGACATAGGGGACCTACAGACACTTGACCCCACCCAGTTCGGCTTTGTAAAGGGCAGATCCTGCCTTTTGAACCTGGTTGACTTTTTCGAAACAGTCACTAGAGCCATTGATGAGGGCAAAGCAGTCCATACAGCCTACCTTGACTTGGCTAAGGCCTTCGACACAATACCCCACTCAGGCATCATAGATAAGCTCAACAGCTTAAATGTAAACCCTTATGTCACTAGATGGGTTGCAAACTGGCTAAAGGACAGAACCCATAAAGTTAAAATCGCTGGAGCAATGTCATTCTCAAAGCCAGTCACAAGTGGTGTCCCACAGGGATCTGTCCTGGGACCCCTTTTGTTCGGCATTTATTTCTCAGATGTTAAAGCAAACATGGGAGGGTTGTGGCTGACAAGGTTAGAGATGACTGCAAACTAGGCCATACTCGATACAATACACACCAGCGGACACATACATCCTACAAAAGGCCTCACAGAAGCGGACAACTGGTGCCGGAGTCATGGCCTTAAACTAAATGCCAAAATGTATAGTCATCCCCTTTGAGAAAAACAAAGTACCCACAAATTATCACATAGACAGCAACCCACTGGAGTATGGAAAAGTAATCAGAGACAACCACTAGGGACCCAAGTCGACAGCGACCTCTCATTTGACACCCACGTTGCCAAAGTGGTTAGAAAAACATTCTACCTTGCACACCTTATCATGAAGGAATTCACATCCAGATCAGGATGTCATTGTACCCCTATACTCCCTCCCTCATCAGACCCATGATTGAGTACAATGCCCCATTTGGTATGTACCTCACCCGGCATTTGCAACAGCTGGAGAGACCACAAAAGTACCTCACCAAGAGGATCAAGGGTCTCCAACATATGTCTTATTCTGCCAGACTAAAGAAACTCCAGCTCTATTCAGTAGCATACCGTCTGCTCAGAGGGGATCTCTGCCTGACGTACAAGGCCATGTCCAATCAGGAACTGATGGACATGCTCCACATCAAAAAATCCAAATCCATCAGGACCATGAGAGCTAAGGACTTGAACCTCGGCACAAGCATGAATAGGACATGCTGGAGGGATAGATTCATAACCCAGAGGCTTCCCATGCTCTGGAACAAGATCCCAGTTCATATTAGGCAGAGCCCCTCACTGAGTCTCTTTAAGAGAAATCTTGATGAGTGGATGGGAGATCATAAGTTTACCCCAGGGGTCACATCTGTGTCACTACTAGACAGGGGCACAGTAAACTTATTCTATTATATAAGGGGACCTTCATTGTGTCACTACTAGACAGAGGCACAGTATTCTAAATCTATTCTTT
>NC_056731.1:511239419-511329419 GCF_019279795.1 Protopterus annectens
AAACCAGCAGCAATCAAATATAAACAAATACTATAGCAATTAATCATTCAATTGATGAGCAATACAAAACCTATTTAACATTTCAAAGGGCAATGCTCTTAAAACATGCATATGATGCATATACTCATCAGGCATCTGATCTCATATACAAATATAAAATTATAAAAAGTTGTAAAAAACTGTGAAAATTTTTTATATGTATAAAAAATTTTATAAAAATATAAATGAATAATGAAAAAATGCTAAGAATGAGCATCAAATAGCACATAATATTCAAGACAACACTGAAATAACACATGCTGCCCAATATTATTCCATGTGAAAACGTGTATATGAATAAATAAAAACACAAACATTAACAAAAAACAATAATTATAATGGAGGTATACAAGAAACAGAGGACTGATCTACCTACACTTTTATTTAACGTTTCTCCTTTGCCTCAACTTGGGTCTAATTGAGGCTCTCTCATTTAAGCCTGATCCTTTGTCTGCTTTCAGTGTTATTATCCATTCTGTTTCTTTCCCTTCAGTGTATGTTCTAATATCACCCCCTCTGGGGTTGGGATATATCACTTCAAGTACTTTGAAAGAGAATTTGTGTTGTACATTTGTCATAATAATATGCTTAGCTAAAGCATTTTGTGTGTGACCCTTCTTCATGTGATAAATATGTTCCCTCATCCGGTCCCTGAGAGGGCGATTAGTTTTGCCAACATAAAAAGAAGTACAGAGTTGGCATCTAGCTAGATAAATAACGTGTGATGTCATACAATCAGCTGTAACAGATGTTTGATAGTACTTTCCATTATCAGGATGAAGGAAACCAGGTGTACAATCTATATAGCAACAAAAGTTGCAACGACCACATGGTTGGGTATGACCATCTCTCATGTTGTTAACACTGTTGACAGTATGACAAAGTCTCCTTTTCAAATTATTCTTATTCTTATATAAGAAACTTGGCTTATCTCCGACTATACCCCTTATGTCATCATTTGTACATAATATTTCCCAATGTTTACTTATTACCTCTCTAAGTTCATGACAATCAGAGGAATAATAAGTCGGGAATTTGAGGCTTGAACAAACGCCAGTATTAACGGCTGGTACAGGTACTGACCCAGTCGGTCCAAAATATGGTAACCCTTTGGTAGATCTCACTTCTAACACATCACAAAGATGTCTATCGACTTCTTTATTACTATAGCCTCTAAGAGACAATCTATTTCTTAAGTCATCTAATTCTGTCTCAAAACCAGAGTCTAAGGGATTGAGCCTCGAGGCTCTGATGGCTTGTCCTCTAATTATATTCCTAAAGACTCTAGGAGGATGAATACTTGATCTAACAAGTAAGTTGTTACTATAACATCTCTTCCGAAACACCCCAGTGTTAATACTATCATCAATCCTCTCAACGTACATGTCAAGAAAATCTAACCTATACTGTGAGTATTTCATAGTAAATTTAAGACAACTGGTGAGACCATTCATGATTGTAAAGAACGTTTCTAGTTGTTCCAAAGTGCCCCTCCACAAGACAAACAAATCGTCTACAAAGCGA
Source organism: Protopterus annectens (assembly GCF_019279795.1). NCBI lineage: Eukaryota > Metazoa > Chordata > Ceratodontiformes > Protopteridae > Protopterus > Protopterus annectens. Next base: position 511,240,983 of record NC_056731.1, read on the forward strand.
CGATAAAATGCCTAGAACGGAATATTATACCGAGAGGCCTGCGCGTTTTTACTATGCCCAGTCAGGGCAGGGACTATCCGGAGCTACTGGCTCAATGGCAGCGGTTGAATATGGAGGTGAGTCGGAGCTATTTGAAGCTACTCATTGACTTTTTCAAGCCTGAAGAGGCTAAATTAACTGAAGAAATTTGTGATAAACAACGAGTATTGTTCAATGAGTTTCCTACCGAAATAATATTACCTCTTTTTGAAAGTATGCTAGATAGCATCTCAGCCTTTGAAAGAAAACTGTTTCAACAGAAAAGGCACAAAGTGGTTAGAGACACTAATGACTTTAAAAATGGACATATCTTTGTATGGCCTAGGTTTAACTCGAATGATATGACTAGACCTACTACAGACAATTCTGTTTCTATGAAACAACATGATAACACTGCTAGGACTGTCATTAATAATATGGACACCTTAGAAACTGGAAACGTTTTAAATGGCACAACTCCAAGAGTTAATGTGAATGTTAGTCAGATTGATACCTCTGATGTAGTAAATCTTGTTAATGTTGAAAGACATAGTGATGTAGTATCTTCTGACTTTGTTAATGATTCAACAGATGTTATACATCTAATACACACTGCTACTACAGATAGCACTAATTTATATCCAGATGTTAATATTATCAATACCACTACTAACCAACATCAGGAAAAACCTAAATCTTTGTCTTTAGACAATGGACCAGTGGTGAGACCCAAGACTGCCATTACACACTTAGCCCCCACCCCCACTTCAAGCACACTTCCACAGTTGTCTTTTCCCCTGCCAGTGAGAACAGAGAAAAACACGTTTCGTTCTCGATCCATGAGCAGGGGCAGACAGAAGAGGAAGCTTTCCGAGGAGTATGTACCCCAGAAGACACTGAGGAAAATGTGGACAAGCAAACGTTAGTCCACAATATCTCTCATTTTGTTTTGAGCGATGATGAACACAGATTGTTGGATAAAGGTTTAAATTTTATTCCCAGTTGTCAGAGCCAGTTGACAGACACTGTTTTAGATTTAAAGTTATTCTATAGGAATGTCATGTTGAAATACATGTTCAAAGATACCACTCATAGAGATACAGTATTCAGATTTAAGAATCTTAGTGAATACACACCTATTAACCATCCTTTAGTAGAGGCATATATGAGACTCACTGAAGAAGAGTTATACAGTTATTATGAGAATAGGGTTATTAATAAACGTTATCTAAAAAGAGACAATCTCACATACAGAGAAAGAGCAAGCCTTAAGAGATTGCAGAGAAACCCAGACATTATCATCAGACCTGCAGACAAAGGTGGGAAGGTAGTTGTGATGGATATTTCTGATTATACTGCACGGATGACATCCATGTTAAGTGATGATTTTTATGTAAAAACCACATCACAAAATGTGGAACTGACCATTAGGCATGTACAGGATACCATACAAGATATATTCATGGGGAAGTTAATAGATAAGGATTTATATGAGTACCTCATAATTCACCATCCCATGACACCCACCATACATGGTCTCCCGAAAATACATAAGGACTCAGCTAATCCACCCATGAGACCGATAGTGTCAGGTCGAGGCTGGGTGACTGAGCACCTATCTGTTTATGTAGAGAAACATCTTAGACAAGTGTTAAATTCTAACAGGATTGTTTTGAAAGATTCCAAACAATTTTTACTGGAACTATATGACTGTGTTAAGGATATGAGTATCACATTTGATTACTTTTTTGTCACTTTTGACATCCAATCCTTATTCACAGTCATACCGAACAGTATAGGGCTATCATATGTTACGGATTACCTAAGGGAACATAGTAATTATAACCCTGTGAACATTGACTTAATAACTTGTTTCCTTGAGTTGGTCCTAGAACACAACCTTTTTACATTCAATGATTGTGTATATAAACAAAAAGATGGCTTAGCTATGGGCACTCCTTGTGCCAATAGCTACGCCAACATGTATTTGGCTTACTGGGAAGAACATGTTTTATTTAAAGAAGAATTATTCCAACAGAATGTTATTTTTTATCGTCGCTTTGTAGACGATTTGTTTGTCTTGTGGAGGGGCACTTTGGAACAACTAGAAACGTTCTTTACAATCATGAATGGTCTCACCAGTTGTCTTAAATTTACTATGAAATACTCACAGTATAGGTTAGATTTTCTTGACATGTACGTTGAGAGGATTGATGATAGTATTAACACTGGGGTGTTTCGGAAGAGTTGTTATAGTAACAACTTACTTGCTAGATCAAGTATGCATCCTCCTAGAGTCTTTAGGAATATAATTAGAGGACAAGCCATCAGAGCCTCGAGGCTCAATCCCTTAGACTCTGGTTTTGAGACAGAATTAGATGACTTAAGAAATAGATTGTCTCTTAGAGGCTATAGTAATAAAGAAGTCGATAGACATCTTTGTGATGTGTTAGAAGTGAGATCTACCAAAGGGTTACCATATTTTGGACCGACTGGGTCAGTACCTGTACCAGCCGTTAATACTGGCGTTTGTTCAAGCCTCAAATTCCCGACTTATTATTCCTCTGATTGTCATGAACTTAGAGAGGTAATAAGTAAACATTGGGAAATATTATGTACAAATGATGACATAAGGGGTATAGTCGAGATAAGCCAAGTTTCTTATATAAGAATAAGAATAATTTGAAAAGGAGACTTTGTCATACTGTCAACAGTGTTAACAACATGAGAGATGGTCATACCCAACCATGTGGTCGCAACTTTTGTTGCTATATAGATTGTACACCTGGTTTCCTTCATCCTGATAATGGAAAGTACTATCAAACATCTGTTACAGCTGATTGTATGACATCACACGTTATTTATCTAGCTAGATGCCAACTCTGTACTTCTTTTATGTTGGCAAAACTAATCGCCCTCTCAGGGACCGGATGAGGGAACATATTTATCACATGAAGAAGGGTCACACACAAAATGCTTTAGCTAAGCATATTATTATGACAAATGTACAACACAAATTCTCTTTCAAAGTACTTGAAGTGATATATCCCAACCCCAGAGGGGGTGATATTAGAACATACACTGAAGGGAAAGAAACAGAATGGATAATAACACTGAAAGCAGACAAAGGATCAGGCTTAAATGAGAGAGCCTCAATTAGACCCAAGTTGAGGCAAAGGAGAAACGTTAAATAAAAGTGTAGGTAGATCAGTCCTCTGTTTCTTGTATACCTCCATTATAATTATTGTTTTTTGTTAATGTTTGTGTTTTTATTTATTCATATACACGTTTTCACATGGAATAATATTGGGCAGCATGTGTTATTTCAGTGTTGTCTTGAATATTATGTGCTATTTGATGCTCATTCTTAGCATTTTTTCATTATTCATTTATATTTTTATAAAATTTTTTATACATATAAAAAATTTTCACAGTTTTTTACAACTTTTTATAATTTTATATTTGTATATGAGATCAGATGCCTGATGAGTATATGCATCGTATGCATGTTTTTAGAACATTGCCCTTTGAAATGTTAAATAGGTTTTGTATTGCTCATCAATTGAATGATTAATTGCTATAGTATTTAATGCTGTGGGCTTAATGTTGATTTGTTTGTGATCTGATGAAGCAGGAATGCGAAAGCGCTTATCTGATATTTTATTCTCCGAATAAACGGTGATTTTATACATTTTTTCGTGCCTCTTGGATTATATCACTTTGGATTACAGCACCTGCTAACGCTTGGGTTTTTGGTCTGCTTTCTTTGATTAATTTGTCTTTTGGTAAACCCTAGCGCTAACCGGAAGCAAGACAAGGCTTTACAAGAAATTAACAAATGTTTGAGCATACATGGAGGAGAGAGGAAATACAAGATACTGGCATGAGAAGGGAATATAAGCAAATACGGGAAATAATGGCTATATGGAGAAATAAAGATGGAGAGAGAGAGAGTATTATAAAAAAAGACTCTCTCCACACAAGATTAATTTACTAAACAAACACAAAATTTGCAGGTTTGTTTATTTATCACTGTTTATGTAAAATGATGCGGTTACCAATCATAAACATAACCACCTTTCTACTCAGTACATTAACCTTTAAGTTAGTGAGTGAACAATGCTGACCCCCTCATAAAACGCATCCTCATAATTCATAACACAGACTGTGACCTATGAAGTCATTTAGGCCTCAGAGAGGCAAGCTAGCATAATGGACATCATTCTCTTCCCTGATACTAATATTACTCTTGCAGACACCTCAGTGTACATAGTAGACTCTATAGCAAAGATCTGGATTCATTACATTAATGTAATATGTAGCTATGATGGGTCTAGGACTATTCACTGAAAGCACATTTCACTGAAAGTCAAATGACTGTGCACAAATCACTGAAAGCACAATTAACTGAAAACACAATTCACTGAAACACATTTCACTGAAAGTTATATATGCCCTTTTCCCCACTGTGGTGCAGCTCTGGAGTTAGAATATATAGTGGGGAGTGTGGGGGGCATAGCCCCCCACATAGTTTGGTTATATATTAAGTTTAGAAAAGAGTAATTTATTGAAATTGCAAGTATCCATGTGTATATTTCAAAATATTTAAAATAGGTGGGGGGCTGCGCCACCCACACCCCCCCAATGTGGGGGGTGTTGCCCCCCACACACCCCTTACAATATATTCTAACTCCAGGGTCGCACTACAGTGGGGAAAAGGCCATATATTACTTTCAGTGAATTGTGTTTTCAGTGAATTGAGCTTTCAGTGAATTGTGCACAGTCAAATGTGTTTCAGTGAAATGTGCTTTCAGTGAATGGTCCTAGACCCAGCTATGATATCTATATATAGATATAGATATATTGCATTTAAATGATCAAAGTAACTGAAAGTTCAACCTGTAAAAACATTAGTCACAGTACATTGAACATTTAAAACACTGAAACTTAAATGAAAAGAGGCACCAACTGCCCCCCTCCGATCCATTAATCCAGTCACTAACTCAGGCCATACTTCATCAACGGAATACTGGTAATGTTACCGGAAGGGTTCTTCTAAGGTTGGATATAGGGTTGGGGTTATAAGTGGGATTAGGATTAGCATGTATTATTATATGAAGCACAGAGGCCATACCTCCCTGCTTTACATAATCTAAAAAAGTGCCTGTAACACATGATCCATTACTATTCTTGATATCCAGTTCACTAACCTTTACAATAAAATAAATCAGTAATAAAATAAAATAATCTCCCAGAGCAAGGTATTTTCAAGTGATCTTTCTTTTTTTATAGAAAAATACGTTGAATATATATTTGAATAATAGATGGTGTCTATTTCTTATATAACACATCTATCCTGTGCATTTGAAAAGTGCAGCTTCCTTCCCTTTATGCTTTGACAATGTCGTCAATGCAAGCTTTATTTAGTGTTTATACATTTAATGTGTCACCCCATTTGTTGACATACACGCAAGCAAAAATGCCCGACAGGCTGTCTGTTAATGTGTAATTAACACCTGGCTCAGGGCGGCAGAGGGAATTACACATTAACATACACCCTGGAGGACATTACTGAGCTTAGAGAATGGGCTCTCTGTAAAATTGTTGTGTTTTACTTATATATATAGAATTTTTTTATTACTATATATTTTTTAGTATATTTTTGATGTAAAATAGTTCCTGCGCCTAATGTTTCAAACTTGCTGTAGTATATGTTAATGGTGTTGGAGGAAGCATTTTACAGGCAAAATATAACATCTAAAAAATAACCAGGTTAGTTACTTTATTTTTTGGTCCCTTAATCCTAAATCGTTTGGTTGGCAGTCACTGGAGATTGAAATTACTAAATAATGGCGTACATTTGAGCTTTAGACTTTTTTTTCCCTCAAGGAAATTCATGCTAACTTAAACCCTTTACTTTAGCAGCTTTGTAATTTTATACGTGGAATAACTAATTTCTGTTTTAGAGCCTTTGCTCCCCCTTTATTTCAGGCTTTATCCAGATTTCTTCAGCTGAAAGACGCAAAGGTTTGTAAACCTCTTTACTACTGCTCCTGCCAGTTGTCATCTCACTCACTCTCACACACACACACACACACACACACACACACACACACACACACACACACACACACACACACACACACACACACACACACACACACACACACATATCTCTGCTTCACAAAAAATACATGCTAACGAAAACCCTGCTATTCTAGCAACTTTCTAAGTTTCTAAAAGCAATATTTAAAATCCATCCCTATTTTCAGCCCTCTTTCTCTAATATTTATGGCTCTGTCCAGATCATTTGAGGTGAGAGCTATGGTCAAGAGGTATGCAAAGCTCTTATGTGATGCTGCCAGGGATCACTCGATCGCTCTTACTCTTCACTTTCTCTCTCTCACACACACACACACACACACACACACACACACACACACACACACACACACACACACACACACACACACAAATATCACATACAAAATGTACATTAGCAATTAATAATAAGCATCAGTTGATATAATTTATTTATTTATATTTAGTAACCGGGAAAGTCCGACTGGATGTAAAAAAAAACATTTTCAGTAGAGGTCCGGGAGGAAAAGCTCCACATGCATCTTAAGAGTACAAATATATATTATTACAGAAATTTTACAGCATAAACAATAACATTTTTTAGAAAATGCATAATTCAAAACACAAATTAAGAGATATGCTGTACAAACTGAGAGATACAGTAAGTGCAGGTTCTTTAAAGTAACAATTCAGTTAAATATAACAAACTTAGGAAAGTTTGAATGTAGCAATTAGTTTGACAGAGCCAGAATAGTAAGAACAAGCAATTCTACAGCCACTTAGCCTGGACTAGTACCTGAACAAAGCCAAGAGTCATGAAGGAAACCTTTAAGGGAATTTTTAAACTGATGAGCATTGATAGTAGTTCTAATAGTAAGAGGAAGCGAATTCCAAACGTTTGCTACATTGTGAGAATATAAGGAATCACCAGGAGTATTGGTTGATTTGCTCACTTGAAGTAGTGATTTATTTTCAGATCTAAGATTACCGTTGGTAACATAAGGATTTAATATGTTTAACAGAGCTGGAATTGTTTCAGCCTGATATAATAGTTTGTGTGCCGTGATTGGTTGATTGTATGATAATAGCTGTGGTAGTTCTACCCAAGATAGTTTTTAAAGGTGCAACAGTGATGCTCATGATGTGGATAGCCAGTAGCAAATTTAGTTATATTATTATAGCATATATCAAATTTCTATAGATCTGCCTTTTGTAGATTAACAAGAATAGGGGAGGTATAAAGCAAGGTTGACAGGAGATGGGTTCTAGAAATAGCAACCATAGATGTATCAGTTAGGAATTTTTTGTTCCTGTATAAGACACCCAGTTTTTTATGAAGTTCTTCATTGTTTGGGCTATATGTAGATCAAACCGTAGATTATTATCAACTATAACACCAAGTAATTTTAATTGAGATTCAGGGATGATTTTTGTATTATTGCCAGAAATAATATAGAAGGAGGTGAAGATGTACAATAGTCTAGTAGGATGGAAATCATAAGTTTTGTTTTTTGGGGTTAAGTATGAGCTGAGATTTAGATAATGAAAAGAATACCCTCGCAAGTACGGCAAGTGCAATGGCCCCATAAACCTCAAACTCAGTTCAAAAAAGAGAGAGGGCCAACACAAAGTGTGGAAAAAATAATTTATTGGTTCATAGCCTCAAAGGCACAGAAGTCAAAAACACCATCACATAAAGCATAGGGATTGATAAAAAGCCCCAAGCCCAAAAAACAAACCGGTTTCAGCTTTATCAGCCTTACTCAGTGTGTGCGCAAAGCCAATACACTTAACTGCATATAGCAATAGCTATATACCCAACTTAATTATCATGCATACATACATATCCCCATTGGTTGATTATAAATCCTCATTTCGTCCGGGAGGAAAAAGACCCCCCAATTTAATTATCCACTTTTTCTCCTTGCAATTCAGGGTAGAATGCCAACCAGACTTATTCCTTCTATCCCCATTTATTCTGTCAATAACAGTAAATCTGAAAAAAGCAGAATTGTGTTTTATGGTATGTTTAAAAAGGGCATTAGACTGTCTTTGGTTTTTAATATCACGAATGTGTTCACTAATCCTCAGCCTAAGTGGTCTAGCGGTTTGCCTAACATAGAATGCAGAACAGGAGCATGTTGCTAGATATATTACCAAATCGGCCAGGAATTTAATGGCAAAAACTACAGCAATGTTTTTGCTGGTGAACTGCTTGGTTTTGGCTACCCTAGGACAATGTGAACAATGTCTATATGGAGTACATCCACATAATATATCCCCTGTTAAAGTACATTGTTCGAAGTAACAAGTGGTATCCTGATAACGTTTGTAATAACTGAAATGTGAACCCAGTGTTTGGCCCCTACGAAAAGAAAATGAACACTTCACCCCAAGAATCTCAGACAGTCTGTCGTCTGACAATAGGATGTTCCAATGTGTGTTGACTATATCCATGAGTGACCTAGTGTTCCTGCCAAAGGTAGTAACAAGCCTCAGTTTAGATGCATCCCCAGGTTGGGGTTCCTTATAACTTAGTAACTCTTGCCTGTCCTGGATAGAAGCCCACCGACATGCCATGGTGATGTTTCCCTGTTTATAATCCCTGCTCCGAAATCTATGAACAAGGTAATCTCTATAATGTTCATAAGTATGTGTATCAGAGCACACCCTTCTAATCCGGAGAAATTGTGACTTCGGTATATTCCAGATGATATGTTGGGGGCGGAAGCTCATAGCATGAAAAAGTGAATTATACTGGGGAAATTTACGATAGATCTGAGTGTCCAAGGTGTTGTCCACATTCCTAGTTACCAAAACATCAAGGAAAGTGATCTGTTGTAGTTGGTAGTTAACCTTGAACTCAATACCCCATTTGTTTTAATTTAGGTATTCCACAAATTCATGTAAATATATCTCGTCAGCCTTCCTCACCATCCAACAATCATCCAGATACCGTCTCCAGATGGCTGTCTCCTCGAGATATATGTTGTGATTGGTATTGTAAATGAGTTTTTCTTCCAGATATGCCATAAATAAATCAGCATAAATGGGTGCAAAAGAAGCTCCCATTGCTGTTCCCTGCACCTGCCAAAAACATTCTCCTAGAAAACATAATACATTCTTAGTTAGAACATATTCCACTAAACACACTAAAATGTGTTGAAACCCAGCTGATAAAGTTCACACTTTTCTAACCAATATTGTAATGCCAACAAACCCGCCCAATGTGGGATGTTGGTCTATAGGGCAGTGACATCCAAGGTACAAAGGAACCACCCCGGTTCTAACTGCATATCCGAAAGAATTCCCAAAAACTGTGTGGTATCCTGGATATGGGCACGGACACAACCCAAAAGTGGTTTCAAGTATTGAGTCAAAAACTCTGATAGAGGTTCACTAAGAGAACCCCTGCCTGATACTATAGGTCTCCTGGGTGGATTCTTGGGATCCTTATGTATTTTGGGGAGCAAATAGAGATATTGAGATTTAGGGTCCTGCACCATGAGATGATAAAGGTCTGAAGCAGTGATAATGCCCTCCTTCTTTGCTTTTGCTAAATAGGCATCAATCGCTATCTTATATCTTGAGGTTGGAGCCACACACACATGCACACACATATGTAATACCTTATTTCCAGCAGCTCAAATTTCCAAAATTGCCAGTATAAAAATAGCACTAAATACACACACACACACACACACACACACACACACACACACACACACACACACACACACACACACAAACACACATGAGCAGTGCATTTTAGAGACATAAAATTCATCTAGAAGAAGTCATATAAAATGCTGGCTGCGATGTTGGTTCACAACTGCCAGAGTGCATCTTGCTGTGAAATTCCTAGTGGTCCTACTGCCAGCTACACATAGATATACACACAAAAATTATCAGTATGATGAAGTTTGGTTTATTGTTTAGACAGACACACACACACACACACACACACACACACACACACACACATGCACGCACACGCACATGTGCACACACACACACACGCACACACACATGCACAGACACACACGCACGCACACACACCTACACACACACACACACACACACACACACACACACACACACACACACACACTTGTAACTGTTGGTAGCACAGTTAGCCAGCATAGTGTCTGCAGTTCATAATCATGTAGTATAACCCCAACCCCATTGCAGAAGGGCATTTTTAATTATACAAAGTATGTCTCACCTCAAGGCTCCCATTTCTGCTTCAGGCCACTGTCAGATAGTGGTGCTCACTTGGGCCTCATGTGGTTTTCAAACTATGGGCCTCCTACATACATTTTTAGGACCATGTATAAATGCATGTGTTCCCTTGGATTCAACCTCCTGATTGTTTTAAATTATATTTTTTGTTTAATATTTGTTAGGATGTTTTAAATGTGTAGTTTTGAACATGTTTTGCAGGAAACAGTGGAACAAAATGCATCAACCAATAATGACAACAGTATCAATTTCAGAACATTTGAACCATAAAGGCCACTCAAACTGCTGTCATTATAATCCACCAAAATCATTACTCATCAGTTATGGCCAGTAATAAATACACAACAGTCATGCAAATACAGACTAATTATTTATTCATTTATGTATTTAACATTTGTTGACCAGGTTTGTCCAACTGAGCTGAAGAGCCCTTTTTCAGTGGAGGCCCAGGGAGAAAAGCTCTAACATACTACACAATATTCATTATAAATTAGCATTAAACAGCAGTGTTACAGGACTATTACAAGGCATTAAGTAGCAATACAATGTTATACAGGGTCAGTAATCAGGAGTATGGCAAAGCTCTTTCAAGATGTATAAAAAGAAATATGTCATTAAGATGAATATAGTTTTTGGGGTAAGTGGTTACAAAAACCCAGTTTTATTATAATGTAGTTGCATGAAGGCAAGACAATTACAACAGAATGTTTCTCTGAGGCAATTTGCTTAATAGAGTTTAGAAGACAATAGAAAGAGTAGTCAAGGAAGGTTAGAGAGAGCTAGTGAGAAGAGTGAGTTAAGGGCAGAAGGTAGATTAAGGTAGGGGACGTAGGGGATGTTAAGGAGGGAGAGTGCAGTGGCAGAACCAGTGACTTTTAAAGTACTCTTTGGTGGCTGTCTTAAATTGTTTAGGATGTGTAAGTGTCCTGATTTCTAGTGGGAGCCTATTCCAGGCAATAGTGGGGTGATAGCTGTGCATGTTATGTCCAAATTTAGACTTGGGTTTGTACATTTGTAGTAGGTCTTGGTTAGAGCTTTGGAGAGGTCTGGAGGGAGAATAATGGGAGATGAGAGGGGATAGTGCTGGGCAGTAAGAAGGCTGGTATAGGACAGAATGGATGATCTAGAGCTGAGAGAGAAGAGGCTGGGGGGTAATTCAAGCCAGTTTAGGTGTTTTAGAGAGAGAGAGAGACACTGATGGGATTTGTAGGTTTTTTTGGGCAGCAAATCTAGCTACCTTGTTGTAGGTAGATTTGAGTTTGGTTAGGAGTGTTAAGATTTGTGAGAATTTGAGAGTTGTACATTAGACTGGGTAGAAGGTAGGTAAGAGGGAGAGTAACTAATGACTTTTTAATTTTATCAACTCAACAAGATCTGTCATTTTTATCTACAGTTATCCACTAAATCCAGCAATTATAGCTACATTGTTGAATGCATCCTTCTCAGACGTCTAAGTGAAAAAAGAATAACAATAATAATGACCAATGTAACATATTTCAGATTTGTTTAACACAAACACACATTAGCCACAGTAAAGTATTCTAACTTAAATCACACACGCACCCATACTAGTCCTGCAGAACCAGATTAAAGACTGTTTAAAAATAATGATAAGAGCATAAGGTACTGTACTTTCATCCACAGATAACCTCCCACCCCACCCTCAGTTGTAGCCACTTTAACTGTGTACTGTAACCACTTATTGTTATGAAGAAATAAATTGCATATACTTTATTGATAGCTTTAGATGAACTACATGAAATTATATAAAGATCATCAGCATCACACCATAATAAGCAGCAACGTGTAGCAAAGTTTAAATGGAAGAGCATGTATGATGAAAGGATAAAAAATATTAACAACCTGATAGCATATGTTAAGTCAATGTGCACAATCTCTGCAGAAGTGAAAGACATCTGAATAATTCCACATTAAAGAGAACTATTACTACTGCAGATTTTGCAGTTAACAAACAATTTTGCATGTCAGTGCTACATTTACAAATGCAGTGTTTGCAGCCCTTGAAGAATAAATGGCGTGTGTTGCATTAAAAAAATGGGGTTATGATATTGCCATAACATTTCCTGGGTTAGATTAGCTATGCAATAGGAAATGGCTGGCAAGGAATAACCAGCATGCAGTCCAGGAAACCATTAAAGAGCATAGCCCAAATATCCAGCTGCCCAAAACAGTGTCTGGTTAAGTGACTTGCTCAAGGTCACATAGTAGGTAAATGGAGGAAAGATTCAAACCCTGCTCCCTTGCCACAGAAAGCAGCTCATTAACAAGTTAGAGATTTAGTTATCTGTGCTATCTGCCAGAAAGAGTAAAAGCTTTTAACTAAATGCCAAAATTCTTTACAATCTGTCTTGTAGGGAAGTCTGTATCTCAGTAATATGCAACAATGACTGCATAATGGATGCTGAAGATCAGACAGTTCTGATCATCACTCCAAATAATACAGACCAAAAACCTAACAAATGTCAACCACTTTATAGTTCCTGTAGGCATTAAGAAGGTACTAAAAATATATTACTAAAATGCAACATGTTTAGGCTATATTACACAATCCAGGCATATTCATGAATGAAATCATTATTTGGTGCAATGAATAAAGCAAAACAATTAAAGACAATATAGATGCTGCAGAAGATTTTGTTCAACAACCCACAAGGCATAAAAAAATTAGAAATATGACTGCATGCAACAAACTGCCTTTTTTTGGGGGGGGGGGGCTTACATACCTGCAGGCCATCTACATCTGATGTTTCACCTCCTTCTAGCATCCATGTCATCAAGAATAGCCATTCCCTCTTGCAGCATAAGCCTCCAGAGTTAGCAGAGCTGGATCATGGTCAAATAGGGCCCTATTCAGGGTAATGAACCTGGCCCTCTCCAACCATTTCAGTATCCTATTACTTGGCTTTCCCACCTAAATTGCCATAAAACACTGTTTAAACCTGTCAGTGTGCATACTATTTTTATCTGTACTTTTGCAATTATCAAACAGATTTAGATTTCATCAGCTGCAGTGATGCAGCAGTTAGTGTTGTCACCTCACTTGAAGAGATTCTCCTGTTTGAGTCTCGGCTGGAGTGCCTTCTGTGCAGAGTCTGTACATCCTCCCTGCAATCGAGTGAGTTTTAAAAACATGCAGGTAGATATGAGTGTGTGTGCCTTCTGTGAAGGTTGGACACCAGGCTGGCAACTCAACACTAAAAGCTCCACTGCCAATCAATCTGTGGACCGATGATCCACTGTGGTAACCCCTAACCAGAGAAGCCAAAAGACATTGCTATATAGATTTAGATTTCATTTAAATGTTTGTTTCAAATTTTACATCAAAAACACTGACAGCTATTTTCTAAACAAAACAATACATTCCCACATTGAACACAGTTGAAACAGTTAACTTTTCTTCACCTGAAACCCAATTTACTGAAAATGCATCTGACAAATCATTAAACTGCAAGAGACATGCTGAGATTCATAATTAAATAACATATAGTGAAGCACTAATCAGTGGCTATGGGAAGGATGCAGGAATTCAAAAGACAAATGTTTACTGCATTAGGTAATAGACTGGGACAGCCCATTGGACACAAGTGCCATTTTTCAGGACTAGCCCAGGTATACTGTCTACTGAAGTAACTTGGCCAGTCAGACAGAAGACAATTGAATGAGTAAGGAATCAAACCCTGTTCTACAGGAAGCAGCTCTTTAACAGATCATACCCTTACTCATCTGCAGTAACTGCTAAACAAACTGTTGTATCCCAAACAGTGCATTTTATACCCGGGTGCCTGAAAACAAACAAGTTAAATTAAAAATGTACTCATAGTTAAAATATTAACTTAAAGCTCATAGACTTCATGCTGTCCAGTTTATTCACAATTAAGTAATAAACACATTATTAGCATTCAACAAAACAAGGAACCAAGGATCATACTCAAAGAACATGGCTTGTATGAAAGATGCGGGAATCAAACCCTGTTAGCACTAACAACTCATAGTCTTACTCATGGCACATGAAGCATGTTGATTTTACTCCATTTTTAATGTTACTGGTCAGCAGCTGTGGAAGCTGGTTTGAGGTCTAAATGCCTTTCTAACAAAAAAGTAGTGCTAACTGGAAGTTAATAGAATAGACTGATGTTAAATAGCACAGGGTACTTTAAGTTGAAAAGGATTTCTAGGAATGGGACTTTCATGTCCTTGCTATCTGTATTGGACTATGATATCTCTCTGTAATGGGTATCATCTTATCAGAATGCAAAAACTAAACAAAATATGTTTTGTCAGTGTCAGTGGCACAATAGGTAGCTTAGTTGCCTTTAGAGTAGAAAGCTATGGGTTTGATTCCCACACCAGGAAGATAGATTACTGACACTGCACTGCAACGTAAGGGGGGTGCTGTACCCTGAGTGTGTTGTCTTTTGTGTGAGATGATAAACTGAGACCTTCATCTGCCGGTGGTAAGTTAGGTGGATATAAAAGATCACATGCACTTATTGAAAATAGTAGGGAAGTTACCCAATGTAGTGACCACATTTCCCCAAGTAGTTTGAATGCCACCTTGGGCCTCCCCTGAAAACTGGCTAGTAGCCTTGCCATGCTAACCTAATCAACAATAGAATAAATATTCTAATTTTTACAACAAACCCCTCCTAGAACACCTGGCTAACTATTTTATTCTAGCTGTCTCTCATGATATGTGTTACATGAATGAGGTCAGTGAAGAACTGAAGAGCATACAATAATGCAACCTGTAGCTATGTATTTATCAAGCATGATTAAAGACATAGCACTCAGTAGTGGACTTAATCATTGTGTTTTGCCTTTTGTTCTTGTAAATCTGTGGAGGTCAATGTAGTACAGTTGGTAGCACATCCATATCTGAATTTGGAATGTTGCAAAGGGTGTGCATTTAGTCCAGTAATGAAACTGACGTAATATGTGAAGCACATTGGCATTTGAGTGACATATAACAGATAAGATTTTAAACTACAGTCTGATTTACTATTCCTGCAACTGATACTGTTGTAGTGGGTTTCCTAATATAACTCAAACAAATTTTTGACAGTGGAAATTCCCCACAGTGTCTTAGCTAATGCCCTCCTTCCCTTAATACAAATGCAGGCAGTTCTGAGGTTGTATATGCATACCGCCTACCTTCACTGCCTAATCATTGTGTGTGTAAAGTAATTTGGGATACATTGTCTGAAAAGTATGATATACATGCACTATCCTCTTTGCTGTCTGTGTCCATGTAGACATAGATTCTTCTTTTTCACTGCCTCACTTTTTCAGAGTTATGCAAGAAAGGAAGGTGATGCCTATTACCAATTTGCCAGTCAGACTGAAAGGCCTCACATCCTGTTTTTAGCTACTAAGGAACAGTAAAGCAGCAGGAATGACCTACTTGAAAGCAGCATGGTAGCTATGGGCAGCCGACAGGTCATTGTGCTGCTGAGTGATTAGATTTAATTTGTGAATGGCAGTCACAACAAAAGGCAGAAAGGAAATGGTAATTATAGAGTGAGGCATCATATGGTATGCATTATTATGAGATTTGCCCATGTTTTGTACTTCGCAGGGCAAAGTCAAATAACGTCAGTAAATCTCACAATAATGTAATAATGTACTCTTTAAAATATCTTGCTTATTATTAAAACAATAGACTTCAGTATCAGTTTGTTAGTCTTCAGCTGTTGGCAGTATATAGTGTAAGCTATAATATATTCATGCATTACGACCAATAAAGCTATTGTGTAATTTATAATATATTAATATGTCATAGCCAATAAAGCTATCGTTTGTGCTTTAGGACCTCATTACGTTTTCAGATTAAACTGTAATGAATTATCGGTATGATTTAGATTTATAAATCACATCAACAAACAATATAGCTCAAAATCATTTTTTCACCTGGTGCCTTAGTTACTGCCTTCCACAGAAGTTAAAACAAGGGAAATCACAGAAATAAATATTCCTTAGCTCTTAAAAATATCAATAAAATGCATCATCGATCAATTAATTAATTAAAATTTTCCAGTTACATTCCAGATTATGTCCAAATGGGTCAAGTGTTATGTTTCAATACAAGTATCCTGTCTCTTTATTATAATAATTAGAAAGTTCTAACTCATCTTTCCTCAACAGAAACCTGCTAAAACATTCCCTTGTAAAGAGACAATATGGTCACTGTGCTTTTTCAGCAAACTGTGCAGCTGCTGGACAGGATATATTTTTATTTTACATTCTCTCAGTCCCTCCCTAAAATGTTCTTGTAGCCTACATTTCAAACTTCTTTTTGTCTTTCCAGTGTAAAAGAACAGGAGCATTTTAACTCAATCATCACTCCCTTAGTTTTATCACTTTTCTTTCCCTGTTACATCAATAATAACTGCAAATAAATTCTCATAAATTTGACAGTTTTCATATTTTATAAAATCTCTAAATATATTCTTTTATAGTTCTGCTGAAATACTGTGGACATCATTTTTATATTTAAGTACTAAAAATCATGCTTCTTCACAAAGACTTTACTCTTTGAAGTCACTTTTCTATATCACATTGGAAATTTTTTGTTGCCTTTCGGCATGCAGTAATATTCTAGCATTAAGCTGAAGTTCTTAGGTATAACTGTTGGACACAGCTAATGTTATACTATATTTAATTTGCTGTATGTGCTTTTATAACCAGATATGTTCAGTGTTTATATCAAGCATAAAATACACTCATGTCCTCAAAGGCATTTTTGAATGCAATGAATATTATCTTTTTTTTTTTTTAGAGTAAGGCCAAAATATACTTTTCTACATATGCTTTTTATATGTTGTTTCCCTGCTTTGTGTGCCAGTCTTTTGAGTTTGAATATCTGTGATCTCTAGCTATCAGCTTCACTCAGCCAGGCATTCAGAAAGGCTGTCAGCATAAGTGAGATATTCCACATTATGCAACTACCCCCCATTAATATTCCAAAATGTGCATGCTGATTGGTCAGCATGCACGTTGTAAAACAGACTTATACTAATGGAAAAAGATCCGGTCGCCCGGGCTTTTTCCATTAGTATAAGTCTTTTTTTACAGCAACGGAGAACACAAGATCTCCGTTGCTTTTTACACACTGTCTCGCTATGTTAAAGGAGTTTAACATAGCAAGACGGCTTTAAAAAAAGTAATGGAGATCTTCCTTTCTCCGTTGCTTTTTTTAAAGCTGTCTCACTATGTTAAATGGGTTTAACATAGCGAGACAGCTTTAAAAAAAGCAACAGAGATTCTCCGTTGCTTTTTTTAAAGCTGTCTCTCTATGTTAAACTCCTTTAACATAGCGAGACAGTTTGTAAAAAGCAACGGAGATCTTGCTTTCTCCGTTGCTTCCCTACAACTCTGATGTACTGCGTAAGCATACGCATGCGCAGTACATCAGAACTGCCACAGAATACCAGACAGCTGCAGAAAGGCAGCAAGGAGGCATTATACAATGCCATTATTTAAGAAACGTAATTATTTTTTTTCTTAAATAATGTCATTGTATAATAGCAATAACCCACGCCTGGGTGTGGGTAATGCTGGATTTACCCACGGTTATCTTTGTTTGGCCACTCAGGCTTCGCCCTCGTGACCAAACACCAACCATGGGTAAATCCAGCATTACCCACACCCAGACATGGGTTATTGCTATATTAATTGCTATTTACAAATCAGTGTTACACAGGAGTAATGTATTTACTCAAAACACCTTTCAGAACTTAGCCCTCGACCTACCTCTTCTGTAAAATCATTGTCCTTGACACATGTAATTGTATTTACTGCTTGCACTTTCTAAACATTTCATAAAAATATTGCACTGAAGTTTTCAGATGAATCCTTTGAAGAATGTCCATGTTATGGTGTTTCATTTAAGAATGTGAATGTGCCCTCCTGACTTTATCATTTTTCCAGTTTTTGTCCTAAAACATACAGTGCAAATATTTCTTCAGAATGCTTCATGAATGTATCAACTCTTAATTTTCAGATAAGTCCAAAATGTATTTATTTGTACACACTAAAGATGTTGCTTTCTGTTCGTAAAATGCATTATCACAGAAAATCTGCATTTTTTTTTTTTTTTTTTGGTGTAAATATTTTAGTCAGGCAGAAGTATGTTGCTACATTTACTTCATGAAATGTAGCCTCTTAAATCTGGGTCATCTTTTATATTTTAATCTGATATTTTCAGTAACCATTTGTTTTGAGTCCGCCAGGAATGTGAGCTTTGTCTCTTCAGTAATAGAGGTTTACAGATCAACAAGCATTTATTTATTTGTTCGTTTGACTGACTGATTGAGATGTTGATTATTTTGCACTACAAAATAAAGATTTATGCTCACACTTTATAAAATTACCTTCCTTGAAGTTAATGAAAATAATTCTTGCTAGGTAAGTGCCCCAAGATGAAATGGCTATGTTGAAGTTTTGAGGCAAAAGTATTTTAGATTTCCAGAGTATAATCCGGCAAATATCTTATAAAAACAGGGTCTTATTTGTATTTTTATATATATTTACATCTAAAAATTGGCAGCTGTTTCTTCACAGTATACCATGAATGTAATTGCATCATTTTTAGGTGTAGAACTCAGTGGCTGTGATTCATGGAGAATCTAAAGTTGCACTGTTAAGCACTGTACTGCATATTGTGGCTGGCCTAGGTACTGTAATAAATAGTGCGCATTGAATAAATTACTCTGTGAAACTGTCCCACTTTCTGTAGGGTAATTTGTCCTGATAATATACCCATTAGGCCTTATTTTCTCCATAGAATTGCATTGTTGAATTGTTAGGTTGCTCAAGACATAACCTTCAAATTGTGACAGGTAATACTGTTCATGAACTCATTTGCAACCTGGGGTGGAGAGTTTGAGCAGAAGGAGGGTGAGAGAGCAGGTGATGAAGCATCAGGAGGTGTGTGAGGCCATCTACTGAGTACTGCAATCATTCTTAGGGCTACACAGCTATAGTTACTTTTCTGTGCTGATTAAGGAGCATTTTCTCACTATGCACCCAACTCCATACACTGTGACTTATAAAATGATGCCATACTGCTGTCCCCTGCACTATGAAAGTTTTTCGCAGAGAGCGTAGTGAAATGTTTTTGTGTTCTGCTGTGCTATACTTTCTGCTATGGTGCAATAAAATGCATGAATTTTGCACTATATTGTGCTATGCAATTGAAATTATGACATTATATCTGAGAATCACATTGTCATACTAAACAGCACCGCTAGGAAAAAGTGAATTTGTAGTGTGCTTTGCTGGGCAATTATCCTTTATGACTCTCTCCCATTCTTCTGATATATACCAAAATGGTATTTTGCATTTGCCATGAAAAAAGTACCTTTCATTGCAGGCATTAATATTTGCCATAAAGGTATAAAATTAAAATAGTAACTGTTGAAGCATGCGTTTCAGCTTCCACTTCTGTGTCCAGTACAGCAGCAGCAGTTACAGCATTTCCCACATGTAGTTTGTCTTCATTTAGTGATTCTGGCAAACGTCACATTTTGAACCCAAATAAACGACTCTCTTCCTTTCCAACTAATCAGTGAAAAAAGGACATTTATGATGCAGCAGGGGATTACCACTCATCGTTCCTCTTGTTTGCTGTCTCATACCTCCTCATTTCTTCAGTAAAGCAGCTTTAACCACTATGGCCACAGTCCACCTCAGGTGCCACCATCTACACTTTACAGACCTTTAGGTAACTCAGCACATGGTGCAGTGCTTTAAGAACACAGCACACTGACTGCTGTACATGAAGTGACCTGATTTTAAAACTGACACAGCAGCAATAATCCACTCCATGTGGTAATTATTCTGGAAGACTTACATAATCCACACAGGCTGTGGAAACATTTTCCTGTACAGCAACAACAGTTCACTTTTCTTGGGCAATGACTGTTAGTAAGTTTATCTGGTTTTATGATACAAGCTTTAGTGTCAAGTGAATTATAGAAGGAAAGAACAAGTATGCACATTTTAATTCTGTCAACTCCAGACCTTCTGCTGAGTAAGACTGGTTAGGATTTTCGGAATGTGACATCTAACATCTGATTCATAGTACCATGCTGAGTTGTTGTAGCCTGTTTTCTCTGAGGTCATGTTTTACACAGGGTTCCCACTGAGGCTGGCACAACCAGGTCATCAGCAGTGTGGTCTGAGAAACCTTTCCCCCTGCAGCTTCAGCTGAATCTGTTAATGCCTTAGTTAGCTTTAGGCTTCTAGCATTTATAAAACTACTCAAGATCTGATCACTTAATCATATCATATTAGAAAGGTCTATCAAGTTCTCAGACAAAAATTAAAGTGCCTTCTGTATGAAGAATTTGTGTTAGTAGTGACACAGGGCTTACTTAGCTCTACAACTAAATGATATGGATAGCATACTTTTAAATGGGAAACTGAGGCTTGCATTTGAAAGTTTTGATACTAATAACAAGTGCAATAAATTCTGCTGCTATAAAGTCAGTAGTAGCTGAGAGAATGGTGTAAGCAGTTAATAGTAGAATATTATAAATGATTTCCTGCTTGATGTTTGATTAATAAAATAACCATCAGTACTCCTTAAATATAAAAAGTATATTTATTAAAGTTAGCGTATTATTTGTATTAGTTTTCGTTAATTTTAATGCTGATATAGTACTCATTGCATTATATATTAATGTGTAACTTGAGGACAAAAAATGCTGCACTGCAGAAATTACTCTGCAAGCAAAAAAAAACTGTTTTTCTGAGCGTTCAAAGATGCTTTTGTTCTGTTTAATCTAATCAGGGATTATTCACATATTGACATAAGTATTCATTTGCTAATTTGCTAAACATAAAAACACTGTCAAGTCTTAAAGAAAACAGAAGAATAGTTACTTTGCACTAAAATAATGCAGCGAATTTAGGCCTTGATCTAATTCTTTCTGTTGCGTTTTTTTTAATATAAAAATCAGGATTTGGCTATCTTTGAGTAAGGGGTGGGTGATGATTTAAAATAACTTGTGTTCAAGACCTGCTACCAGAAGTGTGTCATTTCAAAAAAAAAAGAAAGAAAGAAAGAAAGAAATCCTCAGCACCTGCAGTAGGTCATTTGCACATACATACATAAATAAATTAACAATGAATAAGTAATGTAATACTCCCTCCACAATGCTACCATGCAGAGCAGAGTCTTTGTGGCAGTAAGTGAATTTGGCCGTTCCTAATTCTTTCTGATAAAGTCCTCACATACTTAGTGACTCGCAGGCTAATTTTTCATTTTGTTTTCGCTTGATTAGCTCTGTATGACCCAGGGTTGCCCTTAAAAGCCATGTCTCTCGTGAAGACTCAGAATGGCCTTCTTATTTTCCAAAAGGATGTAAAGTGACTGCCATTTCTTCGGACAAAAGCTGCAGAGGTTTTCAGCTATTAGCCTCCTGAAGCAAACATTTCATCCAGCCAAGCGCAAGAAAAACTCATTAGGATCACCTTTATGGGTTTTCCTTTCTTTATCAAGTACTTGTAGGGTTCAAAGATGTCAAGTTTGTCAGGTGCTAGTTGAGTTTGGCTGTTACTTAAATCGTAATGGGTCATGGCCTACTCTTTTCAGAATATTCTCTCACTTGGGTTACTTCTTAACAATGTTCTGAGAATTTCAGGTTTCTCACCAAGGCACCAGTGTAGTAATGCTGATACATGATATTTAATGACAACATTCAGTTATGACTGCCATGAGTGATAGCTTGTTATGTTTAATGCAGAAGCACAGTTGACTATCCCATCTCTAATGAACAAAAGTGTAAATTTACCTTTGTGTAGATGCACAGCTGTTGTTTTATCAGAATACGGAGAATGCCGTTCATTTCAGAAATATGAAATCCAGTTTTATGGAATTACTTTCTAAATATGATGTATTCCCATATATATCTGGTGTGTGTGGTTGTGTGTGTGTATATATACATATATATATATATATATATATATATATATATATATATATATATATATATATTCATAATTATGTCTATATTTATCTCTGATACATAAATATATATATATATATATATATATATATATATACACACACACACACACACACACACATACAATGGATATAAAAAGTTTACACACCCCTGTTAAAATGCCAGATTTTTGTGATATAAAAAAATGAGACCACAATAAATCATTTCAAAACTTTCTCCACCTTTAATGTGACCCATAACCTGTACAATTCAATTGAAAAACAAACAAATCTGTTAGGGGAAAAAATATAAAAAATAAACGTTAAAAGCTGGTTGCATAAATGTGTACACCCTTAAACCAATACTTTGTTGAAGCACCTTTTGATTTAATTACAGTATTCGGTCTTCTTGGGTACACACCTGCCTTTAATTAGAGACCCTGATTAACCCCAAATAAAGTTCAGCTGTCCTTAGGATTTTTCTGACATGTACTTAGTTGCCTGCTACAGCAAAAGCCATGGTTTGCAGAGAGCTTGCAAAACATCAAAGGGATATCATTGTTGAAAGGCATCAGTCACTAGGAGGGTACAAAAAAAATTCCACAGCATTGGATATACCATGGAACACAGTGAAGACAGTCATCAAAAAGTGGAGAAAATATGGGATAACAGTGACGTTGCAAGGAACTGGACATCCCTCCAAAATTGATGAAAATACAAGATGAAAACTGGTCAGGGAGGCTGGCAAGAGACCTACAGCAACACTGAAGGAGCTGCAGGAACTTCTGGCAAGTACTGGTTGTGTACTACATGTGACAACAATCTCCCATATTCTCCATATGTCTGGGCTATGGGGTAGGGTTGCAAGAAGACAGCCTTTTCTTACACAGGAAAACATCAAGACCCAGCTAAAATTTGCAAAACAATACATCAAGTCTCCCAAAAGCATGTGGGAAAATGTGTTATAGTCTGATGAGAGCAAGGTTGAACTTCTTGGCCACAATTCCGAAAGGTATGTTTGGCACAAAACAACATTTTGCATAACAAAAAGAACACCATTCCTACGGTGAAGCATGGTGGTGGCAGTATCATGCTTTGGGGTTGCTTTTCTTCAACTGTAACTGGGACTTTAGTCAAAGTGGAGGGAATTATGAACAGTTCCAAATACCAGTCACTTTTGGCCCAAAATCTTCAGGTATCTGCTAGAAAGCTGAAGATGAAGAGGAATTTCACCTTTCAACACGACAATGACCCCAAGCATACATCCAAATCAACAAAAGAATGGCTTCACTAGAAGAAAATTAAAGTTTTGGAATGGCCCAGCCAGAGCCCAGACCTATATCCAATAGAAAATCTGTGGGGTGACCTGAAGAAGGCTGTGCACAAGACATGCCCTCGCAATCTGTCATATTTAGGGCACTTTTGCGAGGAAGAGTGGGCAAATATTGTCAAGTCAAGATGTGCCATGCTGAGATAGACTCCTACCCAAGAAGACTGAATGCTGTAATTAAATCAAAAGGTGCTTCAACAAAGTATTAGTTTAAGGGTGTGCACACCTATGCAACCAGTTTATTGTATTTTTTTTATTTTTTTTATATTTTTTCCCCTAACAGATTTGTTTATTTTTTCAGTTGAATTGTACAGGTTATAGGTCACATTAAAGGTGGGAAAAGTTTTGAAATGATGTATTGTGGTCTGATTTTTTTATATCACAAAAATCTGGCATTTTATCAGGGTGTGTAAACTTTTTATATCCACTGTGTGTGTACATATATATATATATATATATATATATATATATATATATATATATATATATATATAGAATGTGTGTGTGTGTGTGTGTGTGTGTGTGTGTGTGTGTGTGTGTGTGTAGGTATATCCATATATCTACATATATTAATAAGTCAACTTAACATTTATACTTTTCCACCATTGGTGTACAGTAGAAAATATTATAGCAAACACATAAACATTCTGGTGTTAAGTTATAATTGTCACAGGCATGTTTTCACAGCAGCTGCAGATAGCACACTCAGTGAAGTAAATGAACAACCTTGCATTACCCATTAGCCACTTCTTTTTAGCTACATGTTTTCTGTCTTTCTTTAACCTGATTTCTGATTTCTTCTGAATTTGCTTCTAGAACTCCAACAAATTAATTAGCCGACTGAAGAAGGTAATATATATTTATCTGTTACTTCTGGTATTTTACATAACCCCAGAACACATGACCCTCCAGCTTTCCTCCTTCCTTATTTTAGTTGTCCCATTCCTTGCTAACCTTTGTGCAGTGCTGCTGCCCATAATTTAGTGAAGCAGTGACTGCCATGGACATACCATCCTTTTTAAAAATTGGTTTCCCTCCTTATCATTCAGCATGCGTCTGCTAAAGATGACATCATCGTCCCTCCACTTTCTTAACAACAGAGACAAAATGATATTGCTTCATTGCTTTAGTCCTCCTGACTGCAGATGTGGGAACAACCTTTCTATCACAGTCTGTACTATAATTAAACCATTAATATTTTGCTCAGTCTCCTTCGTACTCCTCTTTCACTGTTGTATCTCTGTTGAGATAAGACCACCAAAATGACTCTACATCTGCACTTCCTTTTGTTCTTGCTCATGTATCGTTATTTCCTTGTTATTTTTATTTTCTCCCCAGAACAGTATTTTTATCCAAATTTCTACAGGTCCTTCCCAGACATTCATCTTAAAGAAACACCTTGGGTGGGATTCTCTAGCACAACCTCACTAAAAATACAGCCGTATTTTTCAAATACAAAAAACATAAGTTACATAAAAAGTTTAATGTTCAAGGATGGTGAAGCAATATTGCCCAAGCAATTAAGGAAATATATGTTGACAAAGATATATCTGTCACTCAAACTGTAAAAAAAAAAAAAATAGTGATGTCCTATTTTGGCAAAAATATGTGTGTAAAAAGAGCGAGAGGTTTGGATCTGTACTCCATATTATGACAATAATCCAAGAGGTAAAATGGTTCATTCCTTAGTTCATCCAACGAGACCTTAAAGTAAAGAAGGAACAGGTTTGTTTCAGTTTTAAAACTGCTCATATCTGATGTGTCCAGCTAATTCTCAAAATTTCCTGAGATAAACAGATACAAGAAGCAATATGTGACTAATACACTTAAGGCTATGTTTTAAGATGCAGGTCTGTCTGGTAATGTTCTATGATTTTCAATAAAATGTGGAAATACAGATTTTTTTAGTCGAATGAGTTTCAGCATTTACATTCTTCAGAGAACATACGAGGGACACTAAAAGTTTGTTTGAAGTCACAGCTGCATGATTCCTTAGCGGCCAGACTTCTTACTTAAGTTTGTTTGGATTTATAATGTACACACTGGTTGTATTGGCCAATCAGCATGCACATTTCTTGGCTTTGCTGAGTTTCTATTGTATAATCTCTGTTATCCCACTTATGCTGGTAACCACCAAGTCCAGAATTTTAAATCCACTGTTTCAGACTTACATTTTGTTTCAATCTTCCCTTTCATTTATAACTCATGTTTAGCTGTGAATAATGCAGGATCTACTTATGGGTGGTACAGTTTTATCATGAGGATGATGTCTGAGTGGTATAACAAAGCCAACTGTAGATAGATTCTGTATAACCCGCAGATGAATATGAGTTACTGTTTTTATACAATAACATTATTTACAAAAGAATTTTCTTACCTTCTTTAAATAATGTAATTGTACAGTAGAACCTCTTTACTTCTCTGTCTCTTCTCATTAATATACGTCTCTGAAAATGACTTAGTGATGTATTTCTCATGCCCTTGCGAGCCATTTTTTTAAGCCAAGCCAATTATCCCTGAGAGAACCCTGCCCCTTGTGTTGTGTTATAAAGGCAACACCAACATGTGTATGTCCAGTTATGTAGCGACACAGGTACAGCACAGCAGATTTAGTGCAGTTGTTGCAACTGTTTTTTGGGGAAGTCAGGAATGCACCTTTATCCTGTTATTTATGTTAGGATACTAACATCCAAACCAAAGGTTAAAAGACTGTCACACTCACAAACCATTCAGTAAAAACTGCAAGAAAACCGAGGCAAACTAGAATTTTAATTGTGTGATACTCTAAAACTTTGTCTTTATTGGCCTTTTACTGAATGGTTTATCTGTTTGACCTTTTTACCCCTTGGCTTGGATGGTACTTGGGATATTTTGCAGGCACCTTAATGTTTATGGGCATCAGCTGAATTTAAAAACTCAGTATTTCTAAGGTATAGCCAAAGAGTCCACTGTGCTGATGCAGTCAGTAAAAAGGCTGAAACATGCATGGCCACAGCTAGTGGGGATTGGCTTGACTGGTCTGCATGCATCCATATCAACTTAAAAAGTAAAAAGTCAGGGGAATTCAAAAACTATGTAGCTGCAGCACTTAATATCCTTAAAGGATCATTTGCATATATCCCATGGGCCTCCATTAAAGGAGGTTTAAGGTATCACACAGTGAAAACTATAGCTTGGCTGTGTTTTTCGTTCAGTAATTAGTAATGCAGTAATAAGTTCAGGAAATGAAGGGCATGATAATGAACATTTAGATTAACAGGAAAGAAGTAGTAACTGCTGCCAAAAGATTATGGCTGGACATAAGTAGTTTTGAGAATGATGTGGAATGTCAGCAGACCTTTTTTTTTAAAGAAAAACAGAAAAAGAATCATGGTGGGGTTTTAAACAAAAGATAATTTACACTTGCCCATTATGATATTGGACCAGGCTCAACCAAGACCATTCAATCTATACAAACTCAGTCATCATCATATATACTATACGTTCATAGGTGTATACTAGGCTAATGACCACTAGGGCCCTTATAGGTCTAGCCAGGCATCCCAATTGTATTCCACAAGTTTAAGTGACTTAGAAATTATTTTAAGGATATATATATATATATATATATATATATATATATATATATATATATATATATATATATAAAATACATATATAGGTTCATACATGTAAAACAGAAGACAGGTTCCACTGAGGTTTGAACTCAGATTGCTGGATTTAGAGTACAGAGTGTTAATCATTACACCATGCAACCATTTTTGACTATTAGGCTACATATTATTATATACCTAGCCAGTAAACCTAATACTTTGAGTCTCTGTGGTAAACAAACACCTTAATCATTATGCCAAAGTTTGATAATAGTGAATTCAGTGATGATGGGAATTAAGAATTTATCAAAAATTAACAGGGAAAATATCACCATGACGTGACTCAGTAGTTGTAGAATTAGGAAGGCAGTGCAGCAACTGTTTGATAAGTCTAGAAAATATGATGTTGTGGTGGTAGGAAAAAAAATAATGATATGATGTAGGAAATTATACAGCAAGCTCTGCTTCTGAATTAAAGAATATTATTTTCTTACATAAAACTTCCAGGATTTACACTACTTTTTGTGATATACTGAAAACAGCCAAACATATCACAAGGATTATAAGCAGAGGAATGTTTAAAAAAGGTCTTTAAATAAAATTGCTGTATGGGACCCAAAACGCAGTAAAATATTCACCTGAATTATTTGGGTAATAGGCTGTTTTGTTTTAAACTAACTAGAGCAGTCTCCTTTTTTTAGAAAGAAAAAGAAGATAAATAAGTGACTAGTACAATGCAATGACTATATTAGCTTTTTCCTGACCAATGCAAGGAGTTTGACTAGCAAATTTAAAGCTCTAGAAGTTAGAATGGCAGGTGAAGGTTATGATGTAATATTTATAATAGAAATATGACTCAACAAAACTAGACAGCTAACTTTTATTTCCAGGGTTTAAGTGATTAGTTATATGGGGAAAAAGAATGATTGTGGTGAGTTTATATATGTGTAATCTTATTTATAGTCTTTTACTACATTGACTAGCAAAGACTGTGAAATTATAGCTATAAACATTACTAAATCAAAGCAAACATGGAAGGTAGCTCTATTTTAGACACCTTGCAACCAAGACAAAGCACAGATTGAAACTTTTGGAACAGTAACAAAGGAATGTTTTAGTAATGGGTTTGATGTGATAGTAAATTATTTTAATGCCTCAAATGTTAACTGGGCGGCACTAGAATCCAAGAAGGGGGCTGTTAACAAAAAAAAAAAAATTGAGACAAGTGTTACGTATAGCTATATACCAGCTGTAAAAAATCCAACAAGAATAGACAATATTCTAGAAGTAGAAAGGATTAAAGATTGAATAATGGCCATTTGCCTCCTGTGTGACATTGAGCAAGTCATTTAACCAGACATTGTTCTCAGGTCACCCCTAAAAAGGGACTGTGTGATCAGTGTGCCTACCAGGTTAACAAATAGGATTATTAATATTATTAAATTGATGTGCTGTGGAACCAGAACTACATGATTTAGACATGATTTGGGAGGTTTCTATCTCAAAATCAGTGGAATCTATAGAAGATAGAATATACAAAAAAAATGATCAAACTGAATTTAAAGCTATGAAGAAGGAATTTCTGGAATGGTCACGAAAAGAAAACATGAAAGATAAAAAGATAAAGGAAAGCCGGAATATTTTCTGTTACATTCATATTTTGATTGATAAGTGCACACCAGGTAAGATGGCTGTAGAAAAATTATGCTTAAGCGATCCGTGTTGGATGAAAAAATTAGATACAGAATCAGAAGTGCCTAGGCATGGTAAGGCCTTGCTGTGTCTAATAATGGTAGCTGCTAAAAAAAGCAATTACTAGAAAATGGAAATCAAAATCTAAACCAACTATACTGGAAGTAGTGAATATAGTAAGAGAGATGTTTGAGTGAGAAAGATTGGGTATATTATAAGTGATGTATAATGTTTGCAACTGGGAGTGTGTCAGCATGGTTTGTGATGTAAAATGCTTCAACTAGGATTGTGTCAGAGTGGTTTGTTTTTCATTTATATAAATGTATGATTGCCTATGTAGTAACTGACTTTAATATAGATATTTCTTGTTTTAAAAAGGCAGGAATTGAATAATTTATGTAATATTGCTTAGGTTATATGATATATAGCAATATATGAGAAATATGTTTATTATGTTATCGTATAATGGATAACGTATACATACTAAATCTAGAGTACTTGATAATATTTTTCAATCTTACTCACAAAAACTGGCCAATCTACAATGTATGTACTGTACCTGTGTACTATGTATGTATTCTACCTATGTTCCAAATTTCAGCTGTACACCACAAATCTATTAATTACCTTTATTTTTAAATTAATATTTTTTTGTTTGTTCTCTCCACTGTAACTGTTGATGTGCCGCATACCACTGTAAAAACATGTCTCTTGTAATTAGTGTGTATACTGATCATGTCTAAATAACTAAATGTGTCTGTAATTTTTCTTTGTGGAACTTTTCTCCCCAGGCCTCTGCTGAAAAAGGACCTTTTCAGTTCAGTCAGACACCCCCGGTTAACAAATGTAAAATAAAATAAATAAAATGTTAATATAATTTGATAACTTTTATATGAATGTAAATTTGCCTTTGTCACAAGTGACAATTCAATAAAGGCATTTGAAAAAAAA
The DNA here is from genome assembly GCF_019279795.1 of Protopterus annectens. NCBI lineage: Eukaryota > Metazoa > Chordata > Ceratodontiformes > Protopteridae > Protopterus > Protopterus annectens. Next base: position 511,270,858 of record NC_056731.1, read on the forward strand.
AAAGAAAAAATAGATAAGGTGAGGAAAAGAAAGAGATATCTTTAAAAAACTTTATAAAAATGTCCCTGTATTAAAAATAAACTACACTATCAAAAAGTGAGAGCGACATTCAAGCATAAAATGAGGAACATAAGAAGTAGAGTTAAGCTTAAATTGTCAGAGCATGCAATCGCCAATAAAAAAGCACTATTTAAGTACTTGAGATGATACAGGAAATGATGCACTAAATAGTATTAACCTTGCAGTAGATAATACTTTAATTTCAAATGTAAATAAATTGATTAATGTATTTGTTGAAAGAGTCTTTCAGTTTACTACCAATTCTTCAATGTCTGTTAAGATAAGAGTTAGTTGTCAAGAGAAGTTGTGTGCATTCAGTGCAATAACACCAGGTTCAATTGCTGGACCTGACAGCTTAAATGTTTTCCTCCTATTTAAGATTACAAAAAATGTAGAACCATGTCTCATAAATCTTTCTCAAACAACACTTAGGACTGGGTATATCCCAGAAGTACGGAAACTTAAACAGCATTTTAAGTGAATAAGTGAACAACCACTTGTTGTGGCATCTCTTTAAATATGCCCCCTTTTAAAGTGCAAGGATCAGGAGAACAGATACATAAAATAAAAATTCAGGCTGAACATCACAGTGGTAGCCAGGTTCTTCTTTCTGCAACCACTGCTCATTCAGCTGTAAACAATTGTGAGCTGCTATATTTTTCAAACACTAGCTTAAGTAAATGGCTCTAGTAGCTCATTAAATAATACCACTTGCTATGCATCTCTTGGACAAGATGAAAAACAAATAATAAGAAATAGCAAAGGAATAATAATAATAATAATAAGGATAACAATTAATAGTTTATTAATTAAAACACCAAAAACAGCGTAAACCAAGGACAACTGTAAAACACCTAATACGCTGTAAGGTACAGATTCCACAGGAGCCACTCGTGCAAACCCACAGTTTATTCCAACATTAAGACACAATTAAAAGCCAGTTCAGTTAAGCGCTTTCATCCACACATCCGTGGACTTCATCAGAACAAGTAAATAATGCACTTAAAGCCCTTAAATACATAATTTTTGCGCCAAAATTGCCAATATGCTGTGAATTTATTTAAACATATATACTCTGCTAAAAATTGTTGTAATGCAAAAAAGTCACTACATACAAATCAATTTCTCTATTCCACTGAACACTGTATAAGACAAAAATAACAGTGAAAAATTATAAATGAATTATAAAAGTTAATTGAAATGTTTTACATTTTTTTTTTAAAAGTTCATAAAAATGTTTTTAATAATAAGATATGGTTTAAGGGAGACATATGTTGGAACTGGTCAAATCCACAATTCATTCATAAAAGGTGATTGACCATATCCACCTTACACAACAATACAATATTAAAAAATTAGATCTTAAGTTGTAATATAGGCTTAAGGGTTATATGGTCATTCAACCCTGGCTCATTGGATGCATCAGTTAATAGCTACCATTTCACTTCCCTTTGTCCTAAAATAGCCTTGTGATTTCCTCCCCGAGATCCAGTAATCTGCTCTACTATGGCAAATTTAAAACTGTGTGTCTACTCTCATCAAACCTATCTATATGTCTATACAAGGTGTTGCTTTTGTCTTTCCGCCTGATATTATAAAGGTGATCATAAATTCTTTTTTTGAAACACCTCTCTGTTTTTCCTACATAGAAACTTGGACACTTCATACACTTTGCTAAATATATAATATTTTTAGTGTTACAACTTCCATATTGGAATGTTATTTTGGTTCTGTTAATATTGTCCAATGTGACACCTACAACTTCCCATAATGCACTACACAGACTGCAGCTCCCACACTGCATAGTGTGCTGATTCTGCTTCCTTACAGTCCTGTTAATACTCCCTTTCTCAAGTAAGGTCTTCAAGTTGTAGCCCATCTTGTAAACAAATGCGGGGTGATCTCCCACTATTTCCCTTATGTCGTTGTCAGCCATAAAAACATTCCAATTCCTACTAAGAATTTGTTTAATCTGGTAGGCTTGAGCATTATATTCCAAGATACAAGCCCTTTTGTATGTGTCAACATTGTTATGTGTATTACTAGCACTTTCCTTATTAAGTTCAGTCCCTAGGATAGGGGGGGTATTTTTTACCCCATTCACCTATTACAAACCTCTTTACATCCTCTAACATGTACATAGGATAACCCCTAGCCTTAAATAAGGACGTGATGAATTCCATTTCATCTATCATATCAGAATATTTGGATGTCATTCTGGCCGCCTTTATACATTGTCCCTTAAAGATGTTTTTCAACATTTTCCTAGGGTGACTGCTAGTAACTTCCAAATAACTGTTGGAGAAACTATTTTTACTATATATATCTGTGAGTTAAAGCCATGGGCTGTATTTGATATGAAGGTGTCCAAATAAGCAATTCCCTCCAAATTCCAAGAGTATGTGAATTTTAAAAAACTACTAGTATTGTCACCCACAATTACCTCCATACCATCATGCACCCACTTCAAAACTTTACTAAAAGCGCACCTAAAAACATGCTGGATATGCCCTTGCAACTCCCATTCTAATATCACCCACCCCATCCAACCACTACCTTTCTTTCCACTCCACTAACTACCTTGATTATAGCAAGCTCAGATGTTCATAAGCCTAGTACTTATTATACAGCAGGAACTTCTTATTGTAACATTTGTTAATGTCTGTTATGTACTTCACAGATAAAGATTCTAGTTGTCTACTGATGTACTATGTTCTTCATCTGTAAATATGTTGTAAGTAATTGCTATGTTAAATTGTTAATCGCTATGTAATCCATTGTAATCTACTGTCTGTTTATTTTAACTGTGGAGCTTTTCTCCCCGGGCCTCCGCTGAAAATGGACCTACGTCCAGTCAGACACTCCCAGTCAACAAATGTAAATAAATAATAAATAAATAAATAAAATTCAATAATCTCATCAATAATGTCGCTAGGGTCATCCCACAAAATAAACATGTTGTCCAGGTATCTTGTGTAGTGTCTAATATATTTGTAATAACTACTCTTAAATAGATGGGAGTTTTGCATGTTGGCAATTTTGGTGCAAAATGATGTATTTAAGGGCTTTAAGTGCATAATTGACTTGTTCTGATGAAGTCCACGGATGTGTGGATGAAAGCTCTTAACTGAACTGGCTTTTAATTGTGTTTTAATGTTGGAATAAACTATGTGCTTTTGCACAAGTGGCTCCTGTGGAATCTGTACTTTACAGCATATTAGGTGTTTTATAGTTTATTAATTAGCTATTACTAACTACTAATTAATAAAAAATAACAAAGCTGCCACCAGTACTGTTAGCCAACAGGGTGCTGGCGGAAATTGGGCTACTGTTGGCCGAAGGAGGAGAGGAGGTAGAAGGCATGGCCAAAGGCAAGAAGACAGGAAAAAGGCTAGGACTGTGGTAGTGAGGGTCGGAACTTTGAATGTTGGCAGTATGACTGGTATAATGAGAGAGCTAGCCGATATGATGGACAGAAGGAAGGTTGGTATATTGTGTGTCCAAGAGACCAGATGGAAGGGGAGTAAGGCTAGGTGTATCGGAGGTGGGTACAAATTGTTTTATCATGGTGTGGATGGGAGGAGAAATGGTGTAGGAGTTATCCTGAAGGAACAATATGCTAATAGTGTTTTGGAGGTGAAAAGAGTGTCAGATAGAGTGATGTTTATGAAGCTGGAAATTGATGGTGTAATGATGAATGTTGTTAGTGCATATGCTCCACAATTTGGGTGTGCGATGGACGAGAAAGAAAAAGTTTGGAGTGAGTTGGACAAAGTCGTGATGACTGCACCCAAGGGTAAGAGAGTGGTGATTGGAGCAGATTTCAATGGGCATGTTGGTAAAGGGAACAGAGGGGATGAGGAAGTGATGGGTAGGTATGGTGTTAAACAAAGGAATGCAGAAGGTCAGATGATAGTGGATTTTGCAAAAAGGATGGACATGGCTGTGGTGAATACATATTTTAACAAGAAGGAGGAGCATATGGTGACATACAAGAGTGGAGGAAGATGCACACAGGTGGATTATATCTTATGTAGAAGGGCCAGTTTGAAGGAGATCGGAGACTAAAGTGGTGACTGGGGAAGGTGTAGTTAGGCAGCATAGGATGGTGATTTGTAGGATGATGTTGGTGATCAAGAAGAGGAGGAATGTAGGGCAGCACCAAGGATCAAATGGTGGAAATTGAAAAAGGGTAATTGTGAGGTGGAGTTCAGGGAAGAGTTAAGACAGGCACTGGTTGGCAGGGAAGAGTTACCAAATAGCTGGGTAACTACAGCAGATCTAGTAAGGGAGATGGCTACAAAGGTGATTGGTATGACATCTGGACAGAGGAAGGATGACAAGGAGACATGGTGGTGGAATGAGGAAGTACAGGAGAGTATACAGAGAAAGAGGTTGGCAAAGAAGAAGTGGGATTGTCAGAGATGAAGAAAGTAGACAGGAGTATAAGGAGATGAGGTGCATGGCAAAGAGAGAGGTGGTGAAGGCTAAAGATAAGGCATATGAAGAGTTGTATGAAAGGTTGGACACTAAGGAGGGAGAAAAGGACCTGTACCAAATGACTAGACAGAGAGACCGAGCTAGGAAAGATGTGCAGCAGGTAAAGGTGATAAAGGATACTGAGGGAAATGTACTCACAAGTGAGGAGAGTGTGTTGAGCAGATGGAAAGAGTACTTTGAGGGGTTGATGAATGAAGAGAATGAGAGGGAGAGAAGGTTGGGTGATGTGGGGATAGTGAATCATGAAGTGCAATGGATTAGCAAGGAGGAAGTAAGGATAGCTATGAAGAGGATGAAGAACAGAAAGGCTGTTGGTCCAGATGACATACCTGTGGAAGCATGGAGGTGTTTATATGAAATGGCAGTGGAGTTTTTAACCAGATTGTTTAATGAAATCTTGGAAAGTGAGAGGATGCCTGAGGAATGGAGAAAGTGTTTTGGTACCGATTTTTAAGAATAAGGGTGATGTGCAGAGCTGTAGTAACTACAGAGGGATTCAATTGATCAGTCACAGCATGACGTTATGGGAAAGAGTAGTGGAAGCTAGGTTAAGAAGGGAGGTGATGATTAGTGATCAGCAGTATGGTTTCATGCCGGGAAAGAGCACTACAGATGCGATGTTTGCTCTGAGAGTGTTGGTGGAGAAGTACAGAGAAGGTCAGAAGGAGTCGCATTGTGTTTTTGTAGACTTAGAGAAAGCATATCACAGGGTGCCTAGAGAGGAGTTGTGGTATTGTATGAGGAAGTTGGGTGTGTCAGAGAAGTATGTAAGAGTGGTACAGGATATGTACAAGGGTAGTGTGACAGCAGTGAGGTCTGCAGTGGGAGTGACAGATGCATTTAAGGTGGAGGTGGGATTACATCAAGGATCAGCTCTGAGCCCTTTCTTATTTGCAATGGTGATGGACAGGTTGACAGACGAGAGCAGACAGGAGTCCCCGTGGACTATGATGTTTGCAGATGACATTGTGATCTGTAGTCAGAGTAGGGAACAGGTGGAGGAGACTCTGGAGAGATGGAGATATGCTCTAGAGAGGAGAGGAATGAAGATCAGCAGGACTAAGACAGAATATATGTGTGTGAATGAGAAGGAGGATAGAGGAATGGTGAGGATGCAGGGAGTAGAGGTGGCGAAGGTGGATGAATTTAAATACTTGGGATCAATAGTTCATTGTAATGTTGAGTGTGGAAGAGAGGTGAAGAAGAGAGTAGAGGCAGGATGGAGTGGGTGGAGAAGAGTGTCAGGAGTGATTTGTGACAGACGAGTACCAGTAAGAGTGAAACGGAAGGTCTACAAGAGGGTAGTGAGACCAGCTATGTTATATGGGTTGGAGACACTAGCATTGACAAAAAGGCAGGAGTTAGAGCTGGATGTGGCAGAGTTAAAGATGTTAAGATTTGCACTGGGTGTGATGAGGGTGGACAGGATTAGGAATAAGTATATTAGAGGGTCAGCCCAGGTTGGAAGGTTTGGAGACAAAGCCAGAGAGGCAAGATTATGTTGGTTTGGACATGTGCTGAGGAGGGATGATGAGTATATTGGGAAAAAGATGATAAGGATGAAGCTACCAGGTAACAGGAAAAGAGGAAGGCCTAAGATAAGGTTTATGGATGTGATGAGAGAGGACATGCAGGTGGTTGGTGTGACAGAGCAAGATGCAGAGGACAGGAAGAAATGGAAACAGATGATCCGCTGTGGCAACCCCTAATGGGAACAGCCAAAAGATGATGATGATGAACAAAGGCTGCCTTTCCCAGTTTCAGGGAATAATTAGCATGCTGCATATTCTACATGTACGAAAGTATGAGTTATAAGTAAAATAAAACTGGCTGGATACACACGGCACATAACTCTTTATTTAGAAAAAAATGTGAGTGCTTTCCCAGAGTCCTCTCTGCTTCATCAGACAAATTATAGCAGTTAAAAGTTCATTTAAATAGTGATGCATCATGGTGTTAACCAATAAATGCCATGTTAAAATCAATACACCAAATAATAATACTTAAGGTATAAAAGTATACATATATATATATATATATATATATATATATATATATATATATATATATATATATAAAAAACACATAGGGACTGTACATAATGTGGGGTACATTTCTAAAATTTTCTAGTTACAATATTAAAAGCTATATAAAAAAGCATAAAAAATACTAGTAAATAACTACAGCATCAGTGCTTCAAGGCTGTGTTTCTAAGAAATGGTTTTAAAGAAACCTTGGAGTTTAGGCCAGGTGATCTGTCTGCTTGGAACTTAATAATCCATTCTTGTTTCAAAGTTTCAGTATTGTTAGTAATATTTCCACCTGTTTTATTTCTATGGACAATATGGAGAACCTGGAACTTAAAAGTGTGTGTGTTCCCTTCTTGCATCACGTGCATTGCTAATGCATTGCTTTCTTTTTGGTTTCTAATATCTCTCATATGTTCTAAAATTCTGTCCTTCAATAGTCGATTTGTTTTACCTATATAATAGGCAGGACACCTTGCAAAAACTAAAGTATACTATATTTGCAGTGTGACAGTCAGCATAGAAGTGTGTATCAATGGAGAAACCTCTGATAGGGTGTTTATACTGTCCCCCACCAAAAATGGATGGGCATGCTGTGCATCTCCTGCAGGCAAACGTGCCCATCCTATCAGACTTTACATACTTTGGCTCATCTATTTTTTGTAGCATAATTATCTTTTAAGGGACTTATTATTTTTAAAGAAGAAGGATGGTGTTTCTCCTATTATTCCATCGAGTTCTTTCACACCCGATAGGATATCCCAGTTGTTTCTGACTATGTCACAAACTATATTAATGTTACCCACAAGTCAGTGGTACTTGCAGCATATTATTCTCTACATTTCTTGCTGTGCCTGAAGTTATGATAGTATTCACATTTTCCATGGGTAAAACATCTGCATGTTTTCTTCTAGCATTATAATAAGGTTGGCATTTCCCTTCCCTTTCTTTCCATGCTAAATCAATCTGCCTCTCAGTATCTTTCATTTTGTATCCAAGAATTGTTTAAGATGAAACTCATCATCATGCCACAGCAAAAAAATATAGTATCTAGCCGTGGATGGGCGACTGAGCCACTATCAATTTATATTGACAAAAACTTGCATCCTATTTTAAATGAATGCACAACTGTTTTATTAGATACTAAGGAATTTTTAAATGACTTAAGTATACACCTTGAAGCGCTAGATGACCCATGTTGGCTAGTGACACTTGATATTGAGTCATTGTTCACAGTGATCCCCCATACATGGGGGATAGAAAATGTTAGAGAATTACTTGTCAGGAGAGATACTGAAGGCAATAAGATAAGACTAATTTGTACATTATTGGAGATAGTCCTAGAAAACAACAAATTTATGTTTGGAGATAGTTATTTCATACAGAAAGTTAGCGTGGCTATGGGCACATCTTGTGCAAATAGCTACGCCCACCTATCTCTGGTGCAGTGGGAATCTGATAACATCCTCACAGGAAATGTTTTTGCTAAATCTATTATTTGGTATAAACACTTTGTGGATGATATTTTTTTGCTGTGGCATGATGATGATTTTCATCTTAAACAATTCTTGGAGTACATTAACACTATTACTCCATTCAGTATTCTGACAAATAGATTGATTTCTTAGATGTGAAAGTTAAAAGAGACACCCCTGAACTAATTTTTACTTCATTGTATAGGAAGTCTATCAGGAAAAATAATGTTTTACATAACAGTAGTATGCATCCTGGTTTTACAAAAGCAAATGTTTTGAAAGGACAGATAGTTTGTTGTATGCGGCTACACAATGATGATGCAACTTTATGTGAAGCACTGACTCTTCTTAAGCATGAATTTAGTGAAAGGGGATACAAAATGAAAGATACTGAGAGGCAGATTGATTTAGCATGGAAAGAAAGGGAAGGGAAATGCCAACCTTATTATAATGCTAGAAGAAAACATGCAAATGTTTTACCCATGGAAAATGTGAATACTATAATAACTTCAGGCACAGCAAGAAACATAGAGAATAATATGCTGCGAGTACCACTGACTTGCGAGTAACATTAATATAGTTTGTGACATAGTCAGAAACAACTGAGATATCCTATCGAGTGTGAAAGAACTCGATGGAATAATAGGAGAAACACCATCCTTCTCCTTTAAAAATAATAAGTCCCTTAAAAGACAATTATGCTACAAAAAATAGTTGAGCCAAAGTATGTAAAGTCTGATAGGATGGGCACGTTTGCCTGCAGGAGATGCACAGCATGCCCATCCATTTTTGGTGGGGGACAGTATAAACACCCTATCAGAGGTTTCTCCATTGATACACACTTCTATGCTGACTGTCACACTGCAAATATAGTATACTTTAGTTTTTGCATGGTGTCCTGCCTATTATATAGGTAAAATGAATCGATTATTGAAGGACAGAATTTTAGGACATATGAGAGATATTAGAAACCAAAAAGAAAGCAATGCATTAGCAATGCATGTGATGCAAGAAGGGAACACACACACTTTTAAGTTCCTGGTTCTCCATATTGTCCATAGAAATAAAACAGGTGGAAATATTACTAACAATACTGAAGCTTTGGAACAAGAATGGATTATTAAGTTCCAAGCAGACAGACCACCTGGCCTAAACTCCAAGGTTTCTTTAAAACCATTTCTTAGAAACACAGCCTTGAAGCACTGATGCTGTAGTTATTCAGTAGTATTTTTTATGCTTTTTTATATAGCTTTTAATATTGTAACTAGAAAATTTTAGAAATGTACCCCATATTCTATCCAGCCCCTATGTGTTTTTTATATGTGTTTTTTTATATATATATATATATATATATATATATATATATATATATATATATATATATATATATATTTTATACCTTAAGTATTATTATTTGGTGTACTGATTTTAACATGGCATTGATTGGAAGTTTTAACTGCTATAATTTGTCTGATGAAGCAGAGAGGACTCTGCAAAACCACTCACATTTTTTCTAAATAAAGAGTTATGTGCCGTGTGTATCCAGCGAGTTTTACTTTAATTATTGTTTCTTCTTTATTATTGCTGGTTACTTCATCCAGAGTCGAGGACTTTATTTCTGTATTTTGAAAGTATGAGTTATACTGGTACTTACTCACAAGCTTGTTCAAGAGGATGACGCCAGTGACCAAACATTCCAGGAGTCACTTACCATTCATCCCAACACACTACTCATAGACGATTTACCCCTCCATAAACTGGGAAACGTACACGACCACTAACTTGCAGGCTCAGAGATTCCTGGACTTTGTCAATGCAAATACTCTGGAACAGCTGGTCTGCATTCCCACTATGGCCGCAAATATCCTGACATCGTACTCACAAACACTGAAGAATGTTGCACACCCCCCCACACACACACACATTCTCATTGGTAAGATAGGATCACAAATCAGTCTCCCTTGAAATAAATGTAAGGGAAGAACCCCCATCAAACCTTAAAACCCTAAAGAAATTTTCCAAGGCAAATTGCTTTCTATTAAGTGATAGCACAGGTAGTTTTAAATCTCTCCCTAAACCTGAAAATATTCAGAAGTATACATGAATGCCCTGTACAACCACTTAAACAACAGCATAGAAACAGCAGTACCTGACCGAACCAAACCAAGTCTAGCCAGAAAAACATGTCACCCTGGTAGACCCCTGGCAAAAAGACTATACAACAGAATTAAGAAATTTCTTTCTAGAATTAAGAGATAGGGTGCACAACAGAACAAAAAATCCTTCATTAGTCTCAACAGGCAAATCAGAGAACTAGTCAAGTCTTCAAAAGCTAAATATGAGACTAAAATAGCCTCCCAAGGAAAGGTTAACCACAAAGCATTTTTGTTGTGTCCAAAATCTTAAGCGAAACACTCATCAATGTGCTGAATTGGCTATAGATGACACTACCTATATACAGCAAGGCAGTCTTTGACCCAGCCCTGATGAAAGTGTTGCATATTTGCAAACTGACTGCACAAGGGTTACCCACTCCAAGCATCTAAACATGATCTCAGACATGAATAAATCATGCTGGAAAGACAGATATGTATCCAGATATTGCCCCTCCTCTGAAATCCTATTCATGTGAAGCAGAACTCTTACCTGACCATCTTCAAGCACAATCTGAACCAATGGATGAGAATTTGTAAATTCACTCCTGAGGTGGTGCCCATGTCCCCTATGGACAGAGGCAGTCTGTAAAACTTGTCAAAACCCCATTTGATGGCCATTGTTATCTTTCCTCTAGGGATAGAAAATTGGGTAAAATCTGGTTAAAATTGGCTAGGCTTATAAGGGCTCTTGAACAATTAGCCTAGCAATCTCATATGAACCTATGAGAAATCCTAGCATTTCAGTATCATCAACTTTAATATCAAGCTAAATGTATCCATCCATCCACCCATGCACAACCCCTTTTCCCATTTTTGCACATGGGGTCAGGGTGTCACTTCAACAGTGACAACCATCTAGACCCAAGATTCACACCATCGGGTGGCTAGTCTTTCCATTCAAATCTGGCAAATTAAATGAATTAAAAGACAGTTCTCATAAAAGTTAATGTCTGTGCAATACTTCTAGTGCTACACTAAAATCCTCTTTTATTTTTCTAAAATGAAAAATAAAAATATTTTGGCTTTCATCAGTCCTATTTGCCCTTCCAGTGTAAAGACTGTCATAATGGGAGCTGTTTCTTATATACCTACATTGTCTGCATCACCCAGAGCATCCATACCTTCCTCCCCTTTTGCAGTTTTTAACTTAGACCTGAAGGCATGTGCTTGTTCCAATAATCCTTTTATAGTTAAAGCTTGTTTTACCCACAAATTTTGTCTTCCTGTTTGCAGTCCCACTAAGCACTTCCTGTCCTTTCTAAATGTGCCAGTGCTTTTTAGTTATGTTTTTTATTTCTTTACTGTTATCCATGTATATTACTTGTACTGCTATCCCTCCAGTTCTTTTGATCAAATTGCCCCCTCTCCCAAATAATTCCATAACTCACACTGCAAATATAGACCACACAACTTGGTCAATAAGGGAACAAGGGTGTAACATGGCTAGGCTTATAAGAACCCTAGGACCAATAGCCTAGTAACTTCCTATGAACCCATAACTGTAGCATAACACTCATTTCTTTCTCTCAGTAAATATACTGTGACCTTCTCCAATAACTTATCTGGGTAGCCTCTCTCTATCTTTGAAGAAGCCAACAATCTCATGATGCTTACTATAAATACCCTTTCCTCTGAAACCTGTTGGTATATTTTATCTCTGAAAATTTAAAAAAATGTTCTTTAATACCACTTCTAACAGATTTCATATTAGGTTTGCATTTATAATTTGCTTCTGTTTACTATAGACTAACCATTCTTGAAGTAAATCAATACTAGGTGCAATGGTTTATAGTGACACCATGTCTATAGTAAACATCAAAGAGTCACTTACCTCACAAACTGATTTAATCTTGTTGACAAAATCAAAAGCTTTCACCAAAAGACTAATGGTCTCAACTGGTGATTGTAAATGGTGTTCAATTGTAACCGCCACAGATTCTGTTTTTGAACCTCTGACAGCAACTGTGGGACAAAATGGGGGATTCAGTTAAAGAATATGTATCTTTGGGATACAGAAGATCATTGATAATCTTAGAATTTCATCTTTTAAAAATGTTATATCATAGTAATTTTCTAATCCTTCTTCATTCAGTTTGGCAAATAAATAATCAATAGCTTTGTATTTCTGACTTACAAAGCTTTGATTTATTTTCTGATATTACAGTTCCTTGGTTAAGTAACGTATCTCTTACAGTTTTCTCATACTTGCCTGTGTTTATAATCAGAAGTCTCCCCTTATCAGCCATTATTAATCTTAATGAGTTATCCTTTACCACATTTTGCAGCATTTCATACTCCTTGATGTTTAAATTGGGATATAACCTTTTTCATTAAATCTACCACTCTTGAAATACTTCAAATTCAGTTTTAACCAAACTCAGAAAAGCATTCAGAATGTGATCAACTGGTGGATTAAACAAACTTAGCTTTTTAAGACCAACAAAATCACTTTTTAGTTCCTATTTTAAAAAATGCACTTTCAGATTGCAATTCTTGATGGACAGTTAAGTACAACTTAGTCTCTGCAATCTCTGCACTCCTTCTTGGGACGAAAGTAAGTCCCTCAATTAAGACATTGACTTCATCTTCAGTCAAATTTTTAGAACTAAAATTAATAACATTTGAAGTATGTATTATTGGACCCAAGTCCATCATGCCACATTTCTCCAGCTCTGCCCTTATGTACAGAAATTGAATCTGATGTCAGTTTTCATTCTATCCTCAACATATGGATTATGATCCAATCCTTGGATCCAACTCAGCCGTTACAATAACTTGTGCCCACCTACAAGCTCTTGAGCTGCTCCCTACCCACAATACACCAACCCCTAACATACCTCAGATTTCATTTGATGCTTCTGTGAATAGACGCAGTCAGGTGAGCTCTCGAGTTATTTCTTATTAAAATAAGTGGTTTCTCATTATTCTAAATTACCATAGTTGGTAGTTGTTAACTTTTCCCTTTTTTCTTTCAAATTTTCTTATTACACTATTGTGTGTTCTAGATGCCATAGCTGGTGTCGTTTTCCTTTTATCTTTCTTTCTACACACACACACACACACACACACACACACACACACACACACACACACACACACACACACACACACACACACACACACACACACACACATATATATATGTTATATATAAACTTTCCTTACTGTTATTTTTTTCAACTATGTCTGATAAACCACCTTCTGGTTTTAAAAAGTGCCAAAAGTGTGGGCATAAATTGCCCTTATCCATTGCCAATAATCTATGTGTATACTGTTTGGGCCCGGATCACCTCCAAGTTGATTGCTCAGGTTGTAAAAGCTTTAACCCACAAGCAATAGCCAACAGGAAGAACAAATTGATTTTGAAAGGCTTACTTCCTTCCTCCTTTGGTGAAGCTAAGGAGCCTTCGAACTGGTTACTGAAATCTTCTGCATTGCGACTCCATCTTTGGAGCTGCCAAAGAAAAAAAACTGAAGTCCGATCCAAGGTCTTTTCTGATCCAACTTCTGCCAGATCCAGCCAAAAAACCCTTGTATCCTATTCCTTCAGATCTGATATTTTTGCCTAGGATGAAGTACTCTCCTTCCATGGATCCAGATCCTTCAAGAGTACTTTCCCCATTCTTGGAAAGTCACCTTTCCAGGTTACCTTCTCTAACCTGAACTCATTCTGCCAAAAGTTTGACCGAAGAAGATGTAGACAGAATGATAAGGAGATTCCTCTTGGTGCAGATTTAGATGGGTGTTCTCCCGGCTCCTAAACCTTTCGGTCAGCAAGCCTGCCATTCCACCACACTGCCTATGGCAGCTCCTTTTGTGGTCTGACTGATTGTTTCAAAGCCCCTGGATCCAAACCATCCGGGTCTGTCTGGCTCAGATCCAAAGGTGCTTCAATCTTCAGATCCAAAGCAGTCTATGAGTACACTGGCTCTGAAATTTTCAGATCCAAATGACTCTCAGAGCCTAAGGGCTCTTGTCAGTTTCAAGGCATTGGAGTCATCTCAGAAGTTTTTGGAGCCATCTCTATCCTTCGCAGCCTTGGCATTGGACAGCTTGACTCCAACTTCCATCTCAAGGAGATTGCTTTCGGGGCAGAGGGTGGCAGTGAGCCAGAAGCCTGGCTTCTTGGATCCATTGTCTTTCTTCTCCCTGGAATAATCTTGCTTTTGAGGTAGATAAGAGAATGTTTTCTGCTCCAGCAGAAAGGATGGTCCAGCCCCCTTTGGATCTTCCATCTGGATCCCAGATGTCTCTGCATTTTGAGCCACATCATTCTATGCCACAGTGACAGTCAACTCAAAGTCTCCAGTCCACCCAGCAGGGTATTATGACCTCTTCCAATACTTCACTGGAGCATCCACCGAGGAAGTCCCTAGGAAGAGGAACTGCAAGAAAAGGCACTTGGACTCCCCTTAGGAGTCAATCATTGAGGATACTGATTTTGATGAAGGAGTAGGCACCCCAAGATCACCTCCTGAAGATGTCTCATTTGAAGACTTCCTTGAAATCATTAAGAAGAGAAGTGGTTGGTCCTCTAACAACATTTCACGGGAGGAATCAGTATTTCTGGAGGACTTTGGAGCTGGCCTGTCTACCTCTTGGGTTACTCCACCCACCGATGAGCTCATTGTCTTGATCTATAGGAGGCTGGGTGTGGAAGGATCCTGACTCAGTTGAGTCAATCCCTGAAAGACAAGATCAGATTCTGGCCTCACCTGTAGGGAAGGAGTTTTGGAGTAAGAAGGAGTGCCTGTAGATGCTATGGTCATGGTGGCAGCCACCAAGAATGAACTACCTGAATATAATTCCTCTGTCCAGCCCCCTAAGAGAGAGTCTAGGGCATTGGACAGATTTGGGAAGCATGTGTATGCTTCAGTGACTTTTGCCCTTAGGTCACTGAGCTACATGGCACACTTCACAAAACTACAAAAGGACTTAATCAAGGAACGTTCAAAATCCCTTTCAGGACCACTACTGCTGAAGCTCAGCCTTCTGTGGCCTCACAGTTGGCTACACTTCAATGTATTGTAAATTCATCTATGAGACTTATTGCACATGCAGCTGAAGGTGCCTCAAGGGCTGTGGGTTCAGGCATTTCCATCAGGAGGCATGCCTGGATGCACTTGTGTGATTTTGCAGAACCCTTCAAGTTCTTGTTTGTCAATGCACCCTCTGACAACAGTTGGTTGTTAGGACCAAAGGTGGAGGACACAATCACCATGTGTGATAAAGATGGAAAAACCCTCTGTACAGTGAACATATGTTTTTTGACCCCTCAAAGATCTTTTTCCAGGAATCAACAAGACGGACAAAAAATGTGGATCAGAAAGTCCCAGGGTCCTTTCCAAGGTCCATGTGGAGATAGTTCCCCAGGGATACAGGGGGGAACTCCAGTTGACAGCAACATCCATGTGGCAGAGGAGGCTTGCAGAACCAAGGGTCCAGAGATTCCTTCTCCAATAGACACTATCAGCGCTCCTGAAAGAAGGCCCAATTGTCCCCCTCTAGAGGCTATTAAGGGCCGACTATCTGCACCATAGAGCTTGGCTAGATATAACTAAAGACACTTGGGTACAGAGGTTTATTTACAGACATTATACACTTTCCTTTTCCCTTCCATCTCCAACTTTATGCAAAATTCCTGATGTTCTACCCCGTCAGAGAAAAGTAGCAGCACTAGAAATACAAAAGCTGCTGGAAAAAATGAGTCATCCAAGAGGGCCCAACAGACCAGATAGAATCCGGAACTTAACCAACATTCTTTTTAGTGCCAAAGGAAACAGGGAGCTGAAGACCAGTTTTGGATCTCAGCGACTTAAACAAGTCAGTTTGACATACAAAGTTTCAGATGGTCACGGTTCAGTCCATTCTGACATTTCTGGGCAAGGATGACTGGATGTGCTTGATAGATTTTCAGGATGCATACTATCAAATAAAAATAAACAGACAATCCAGAAGGTATTTACACTTCTGGCTGGGAGCCAGTCCATACTTCGACAACTGGCTCATTACCACCCTGACCAAGCATCTAATAAGAAAAGCAAGGAATTGGGTACTCTGGACTTTTTTACAGGTGGCAATAACCATAAACTACAACAAGTCTCAGTTACAACCAACTCAAATTCTGGAAGTCATAGGAGCAATATTCAATACAATATCAATGACAGCTTCTCTCCCTCTCTCAAGATTGCAAATCATCAGGTTCAAGGTTAGGAAAATAATTTGCAATACCAAAATTTCAGCTTGTTTCTTCCTACAATCCTCAGAGTCAATGTCAGTGGCCATTATTTTAGTTCCCCTAGCAAGATTTCATATGAGAATTCTTCAATGGATGCTAGCAACTCAGTGGTTGATTCTTTATCAATGCATGTCAGCACAAGTAAAAATCATTCAGGCATGCAAGAGATACCTTTGGTTGTGGATTCAATCAGATTCAGGTTCTACAAGACTGTCCATTTATCCTCCCTTAGACCAAGGCTGTAGTGACCATGGATACTTCCCATATTGGATGGGGGGCCATTTTCTGAGGAAAACAGTCCAAGGCACTTGGTCCCCTGAAGAGGTCAGCATCCATATCAATGTTCTGGAAATGAGAGCAGTGCTCTTAGCATTAAAGGCATTCCAAGACTCTGTCTCTTTTGGGACAATTGTGATCCAGACAGACAATATGCCAGTAGTTTGGTGCATCAACAAACAAGGAAGAACCAAGTCTTACCCCTTGTGTTGTGAAACCATCAGAGTGTGGCAATGGGCGATTTCCTCCAACCACTTTCTGATAGCAATACAAATTCTAAGGAAGTCCAACATGATAGCAGACAAACTGAGCAGGTCCATTCTTCTACCTCAGAAGTGGTCTCTCAACATGACAGTGGCAGATAGGATTTTCCATCATTGAGGCCAGCTTTGCTGTGGTCTCTTTGTATCCCCTCTAAACAACAAGTGCAGCGGCTTCTTTTCCCTAATCCCCCACCAGGGGAATCACCGAGGGACACTCCACTCTGATTGGCCCCCTGGTCTACTACATGCCTACCCCCCAACTCCCCTAATTCCCAACTTCCTACAGAAAGCTGACTGGTTGAACAGTAAAGTAATACTCTTTGCACCCTACTGGCCTCAACAGATTTGGTTCCCATTCCTTTGGCCTCATCTACTTTACCCACATTGGCTTCTGAACTAGATTCTAGATCTCCTGTCTCATCTGACAAGCATGATTCATCCTGATATCTCAGACTTCAGGCTAACAACATGGTTTCTCCAAATCCCTTAATAGCCAGACAACCAATGCTCTCTTTACCTGTCCGCAAGGGGTCTATATCAGATAATCAAACTTTTAAAAGTTCGAACATCATATGGTCGAGACCATATGTCTGAACTCTTAAAAGTTCAAAAATAAAATAAATAAATAAATAAAAAAAACAGAAAAAACCTACCTGAAAGCTTAAGCACCCCCCACACCCCCACTCTTTAAATATGCCAACTCCGAGATCGCACTACAATGCAGACAATGGAAAACTTCCATTGCCACACTGTACTGGGATCTCCGTTGCAACGTTCAAACTTTTAAAAGTTCGATCATATGGTGTTTTGGTCTTTTAAAAGTTCGACAATGTGATAGGAACCCATCCACAAGATCATTTTGTCTTCTCATAAGGCCTCTACAAGAAAACTTTACAAAAGCAGAAACACGTTGATCTATTTTTCAACCCCTGTACAAAGTGTTCTTGAGTTTTTGGCAGCAAGTTTTAATGAGGAAACTAGCTCCTCTACAATCAGAGTTCAGTTAGCAACAATTTCCAGTTTTCATACTGGATTTGAGAATTCTTCTTTGACTTCATTTAAGCTTTGTAAAGCCTTTTTGAAAGATACTGTCTGACTAGCACCACCATATAAAGATCCTACTCCACCATGGGATTTAAATTTAGTGCTTAGTTTATTCTTCCCTTGAACTAGCTGCTAAATGTGATCTTAAATTCCTGACCTGGAAAACTGTCTTTCTAGTGGCCATTATCTCTGGTGAAAGAATTTCAAAACTTTAAGCATTGTCTTCTAAACCTTTCTATTTGATTCTTCATGAGTGTAGTGTAACATTACGTACAAATGCTTCTTTCCTTCTCATGGTGATGTCAGAATCTAATATTAATCAGTCCATTAACCTACCAGTCTTCTTTCTTAAATGTGCAAACAAAGGAGAATATATGCTTCATTTATTGGATGTCCACAGACAATTACATTTTTACCTACACAATGAAAGATATTAGAAAAATAGATCAGTTATTTATGTCCTTTGCAGATTCTAAATTAAGAAAATCTGTCACAACAGTGACTTTAGCCAGATGACTGACAGAGTGTATATCATTTATTTACAAAAAGTTGGGTCTGTACTTACCAAAACCTTTAAAAGCCCATTTGACTAGGTCCATGGCAACTTCTTCAGTGTTTCTTGCTAGGGCTTCCATGGACGACATATGTACAGCTGCAACTTGGGCTAATCCTCATACCTTTATTACTCATTACAAACTGGATCTGGTCTCAAGGGGCAGCCTTTGGCTCAAGTGTGCTCAGGAATATGCTTCCTTAGAGTCCACCCGGGAATTTAGGTAGCTGGGGACTGTACCCCATATGTTGAGGATAGAATGAAAATTGACATCAGATAAAGAAGTTATGTACTTACCATAACATTCCATCTGTGTTGTCCATTTTCATTCTTACTCAACTCTCCTCCCACCAACCTCCATCCTATGTCGTTATAGACTTCTGGAAGAACGAGAATTTATGAGGACACAACTGTGTCTTATGTCAAGCTCCAGATAATGGTTTCTTCTCACAAGATATTATATTAATATTTCTTACTTTACATCATCTAGCAAACAAGATCTTAGGTATGTTAGGGGTTGGTGCAATGTATGTATGGAGGAGCTCAAGAGCTTTTAGGTGGCCACAAGCTGTAGTAAAGGCACAAGTCAGATCCGAGGATCAGACCTGAATCCATATGTTGAGGAAGAATGAAAATGGACAACACAGATGGAACATTATGGTAAGTGCATAACTTCTTTTTATTTATCATCTCTTCTGATGATGAAAATTGTCAATTCTTGGTATCTCACGTGTTTTATCTTCTGTCATTCTGATTTGTTCTTCCCATTGCTTCAGACCTTGTGTAAATCAATTTTGTTGTTGATTCTTACTAAGGATAATATATAACTATTGATCACAGGATGTATAAGACCAATCAAATACCAAATGGGATAGGTTAATTCAAGCCCAAAAGGGAAATTGGCTAGCCTTAAAATGTCCCATAAGGGCACCTACCCTAGTACTCACCTATGAACCTATAAACCTATAATAGGGGTAACACCAATTGTTCCGCCCCTTATCTGAAAAAGGTTCCCTATTACCTGCAAACGTTTCTTTTTGTGATTGATTCTTTCTCAAACTTACAGTGCTTTCTTATAGTAGTAGGTGTTTCTCCATCCAGCTGATTATAGGTGAAACATGTTCTTGATTCATTCTTACCACAGCTACAGAGGAAGGTTTGATTATCTCTTTTCCTTGTCCCTCAGCAACTTCATTTTTTTTCTGACTTTGAAAACCTTCTTCATTTTTGTCATCTACTTAAAAAAAACATCTATCTTGGTGAAAGATGTCTTGTTGGTCAGGCAGATGAATCCAGTGACCAAACATAGCAGGCAGAAAAAGAAAGATTTAAAAAGAGAAAAAAACAGCAGGCAGGAGCAAATCCTGGATTAATCTATACATTGACCATGTTCTAAGAGCTGTTTTAAATTATATAGTTAACTTATCTTAAAATAATGTCCCTTCCAGTAAAGTAGTGATAACTTTCGAATAGAAGTATGTGTCAGTTTAAGGTAACTATTTCACTGTCAGAGTTGCCCAAAAGTATTATATAAAGCCAAAATAAGTCATTCAATTTAAATGTATATACAAAATAATAATAATAATAATACTATCAAAGTGTACACATTATCTGAACTGTAATATTTAGTTACCATGATGTTTTGAAATGCAACATATTTTAACAAGATACAATAGACAGATAACTATAATTTTATAAATGTCCTTGTATTCCAAAAAGTCTTTCGGCTTTTCCCAGTTAGGGGTCACCACAGCAGAACTCTGGTCCGCTAATGATTGGCAGTGGATTTTATGGTGCAGAGTTGCCAGCCCGACGCCCAACCTTCAAAGAAGGCGCACCCATTCATGCACGCACCTACCTGCATGTCTTTAAATGTCATACGACCATGGGGAGGACATGCATACTCCACACAGAAGGTGCTCCAGCCGAGAATCGAATGGGAGAACTCTTGCTGTGAAGCAACAATGCTAACCACTGCACTACCATGGCCACAAATGTCCTTGTATTACTGTAACCATTTAAAAAATGTACTGTAATTAACATATGAATCTGTATTGAAAATGCTTGCTAAGTACAAGTCATCAAAACAATATTCTCTCAATTAAACCACATCAGCAGTGGACTGGGTTTTTGTAGTGGGAGGATGGCCTAATGGTTAAGGTGTTTGCCTTACAAACACAAGGTACAGGGTTTGAGTCTCACAAGGGATAACTGGCTAAGCTTCAAATGGCTCACAAGGGCAGTTAGCCTAGTACTAATCTATGAATCTAAATGTTACTCATTCATTTAACAGTGATACTGCTTATATGTGACCTTTTTATATAACCCCCTAGACACTTTCAACTTGACTAAAATTGTTACACATGACACTTAAAGCTGTTTAAATGAAGTTAACACTTCAGCAGATTATATGCTTAATTGCAGTGTCACTGATTTTTCTCCAGTATATAGCTGGCACGTCAGTTTTCTAAACGCATTAATTTTATCTTCAGTGTCAAGGTATATATGCAGGTGACAGCACATGATGGGACATGCAATAAAGAACTATCATCACATAATAAATAAGAACCATGCAGGCCTGCATGCATTCAATAATATCTGCTCAATGCACAACCCAATGCTTTATTGCACTTATGACATGGCTGTCTATATAACTTTAAACAGTCAAGTATATAGTAAATATTGTTGGCAAAGTTATTATATACTTTAGCTAATTTTTAAAATGATTCCCTATCCAGGAAGGGCAGTAGCACAGTGAGCAGCATTGCCAATTTACCACAAGAGATTCTTTAATTTATTCTCATCTGGCATTAGGTCTGTGCAGAGTTTGCATGTCCTCCTTGCATCCACATCAATTTTAACGTAGAACCTTGATTTCCTTACACTTCCCATTCAAATTGACCATAGATGTGTATGTCAATGGCTCCCTATCCAGAAAAGGTTCCAGTCTTTTGCATCCATTGACTTGTGGGACAAGCTCTGGTATCCATGCAACAATTTTTAGGATAAAGCAGGTTATCTGAAAATTGATGTTTAGATATACCAACTGCCAAAGGAAAATACAGCTATGAAATATTGAAATAATACATAATTATTAAATAATAATTACAAAAATAAATAATTAAAAATAAAAACAAATAATAGAAAATAATAATTAATTTAGGACAAACTGTGTACCACCTTTGCTCTTGTGCTTTAAGTAAGTATTAGGAGCAGTAAGTCTTCTGTGTGGATTTTAGTCTGCATAGTTTTTAGTCTGAAGACAAGTGCTTCAGTGTCCTAGTTTGTAAGCAATAGTGTTATAGTCTGTAAACCCTCCTCCACTGACATCCTGCTCGTCAGCTTTTATTCTCTAATTCCTAACAGACACTGACGTTTACTCATACTGCTCTTACTCAAACTCTTTTTTTCTCTTACATTTTCTTCATTTCTTCTAGATTTGCTATTCCTATTATTTATATCCTGCTGTGTTTCTCTAGTGGAACTGCATGCCTCCAGGGAAATCACCCTTGGTCACCCCCTTCCTTTCTTATTTCTCCTTGCCCGAGACAGTTATTAAACAACTTTCAGCTCTGAGCTAGTATTTGTGCACAGTCAACACTGACTCAGTGCACTCAACTGTCTTGGTGTGTTTTTATTTTGCTTTAAAAGTGTCCCTGCAAGCAAATAGATATGTACGTAACAGTGAAGTCTGCAGTTTAAACATCAGTCTATGGGCTATATATATTTTTATGTAAATTATAAATATTTTGGCAAAACAACGAACTTCGTTCACTGTAATAGCTCTGTTTTCCTAGACCAAAGCAGTCCAATTGGTACTTTCTCCTTTAACTGTGTTCTATTTATTGTTTTTAGCAGTCCACTGTTTCCCTTCCTTAAGTTTATTTCTGTTCTTGAGTAACCACTCTCAGTTCTGAGCCAGTATTTTTCCAGAGCTGCACTCCTGAATTCTGGCTTACTTTTTCTCATTGTTTTGCTGATCTGTGGGGGTTGGAGCAGCCTTTGTACTTTACATTTCAAAGTCCATAGAAACCTCCTTACATCATATAGCTGTCAAACATTCAAGTGCAATGTTTTACTGTTATCACCATTAGTCAGGCCAAGGTGATATTGGACTAATTCTCCTACTAAAAGTGTGTCCTAGAACAAGGTTTGCTCATTTCTCACCACTTTATTTAGCTAAAATAGTACAGATTTCATATTTGCTGATTCCAGGACAGTATTTCGAGTTTCTGAGTTGTCCAGACCTTGCTGTGGTAGAGGGAAGTCTTTCTGCTTATCAGTAGGAGTGGTAGGCACTGAGCAGCCTATCTATCGTTAGAGGAGTGGTTTCCAGCTCCGAAATTGTATTTTATTGGCCATTTTGGGCTGCTTTCTATTCCTTTTAACTTTCTGCCTTAAAAACCCATATTTGCATGAGTTTGTGCATTGCACAGTGCCGCTAAGCTAGGGTAAACTATTACCGGAGCCAGAAAGTCTACTCTTAAAAATGTCCCCTTAGATCTTGCTAGCTTTCACACTTTTGCACTCAAACTAGTTAACTTAAGATCTGCACTTGCTCAGAATTAACTGTAACATTTACTGTAGTATATATATATGGCTACCAGCACTAAAACTCTCCACAAAGGAGAATAAGATAACAGCTCCAGTACTTAATTATATTGGGCATTAAACCAGGCATGTCTAAAGGTCAGTTCCCTGTGCTTTCTCCTATCAGCCTGGTGAACTTGGGCATCCTGAGGCAATGCAGCAACTGCCTCATGTACACAGACAACCCCCTCCTCCTACCCCACAGCACTATGACCTGTGAGAGATGCACATATATAGCCAAACTGGAAGCCAAGCACTCTCCAGCCAAGACTGAATCAGCCAGTCAGGAGGAGAAGGTTAACACCTACACAACACCACATTTGGCACATAGCCCACCAGTACATACACCACCACAGCCCTCACATAGAAACACAAAACACATGCCTACCTTCGCTGAGGCTCTCAATAAAAATCTGTCCAAATAACAGAGACCTCCAAGGCAAAAACACAAACAACCACCACATCCCAGCACAAACCATGCAACACATAGCTCACACAGTGTGCCACATAACCAAAGCTCCTAAGGTAATGCAACTTACCCAATACACTAGTCATAGATGACTCAATAGTAAGGCACACTGATGTCCCACTCACCAGGCTAAATAAGGAGAAAGTTAATGTCAGCTGCCTGTTGGGTGCCAGGATCTGCCACATAATGCTCGCACTCAGATCGCTCCACAACAAGTACAAATATGACTCAGTCATTGTCCATGTTGGTTTGAATGACCTGGGACATACCTCCCTGGATTACATGAAGAGAGCCATAGAGGAGCTCTCTGATCTTGTAGCCCAGGCAGGTATGAACCTATCTCTGAGTAGCATCTTACCGTCACCCAGAATGACACCAAGTTCAAACAGACTACCGTCACCCAGAATGACACCAAGTTCAAATAGAAAATGATTGACTTTAACAATTGGCTAAGTTTTGGGTGTCATTCTAAGGGGATCTAGTGTTTGCCTGGGATGATATGATTGCCAGAGATGGCCTGCTACTGTCACCCCTGGGATTCCAGATACTGACCAAAGCTCTTGCCGCCCCTATAGTGCCTTTTTTGGGCACTTTCCTAAAGACAAAATTACCCCTGTAACAGTCACAAGTAAACAAAATCTGAGGGTTATGCTACTTAATGCTAGAAGCCTAAATCTCAAAATGCACTCACTCGAAGCACTCCTAAAAATGGAGAACATTGACATCTGTGCAGTGACTGAGACCTGGTTCAAGGCCCAGGAGAGCACCCCAGCATTACCAGGCTATAATTCTTATGACACCTTTCGGCCCCCTAATCTGGACCAAAGCACTAAAGGTGAAGGTGTCTCCATATTAATAAAAGATTTGCACACCTCCAGATAAATAGCCCAACATAACGCATCTGAGATACTTCAGGTGCAGCTAACACTAGGTAAAACTGCAATCCAGGTTGTAGCTTGCTATAGATCCCCCACCATGTCCCAAGAGCCCCACTCCACATTCCTAACCACACTGGAAAATATTAGGGTGCAACCCAATATGCTTATACTGGCAGATTTTAACTACCCCTCCATTAATTGGAAAATTACTCATGTACCAACACACTAGCTTAATGTTTTCTGGAATTCATTAATTCTAACACCCTAGACCAACTCATTCTTACCCCAACCAGGGGTCGAAACATCCTTGACCTGGTCATTACCAACATCGGCGACTGTTGCTGTACACCAGAAATTAATTCCTCCCTGGTCAGATCTGACCACAAACTTATCACCATGGACATCCACATCCTACACACACCTCCATTAAAGGAAACCAATGTAAAAAACTTCTCCAAAGCCAACTCTGGGCTTCTAAAACAGAAGTGGTAAACTTCACGATGCCCACACAAATGGAAAATAGGGTTTACCTTTATATCATCGATCACATATGATCGACCTACCACTTCGTCGACCCATTTTCCGCGAATTCAAATCTGCACCACTCCTAAAATGTCAAATTAATGTCGACTTTCGACATTTTCGGCCGTGCCACACCTCCACACCAGTGCTACAATGGGTCAAAAGGGGGCGAGATTTAGCCATTCGCATATGTGGTTTTCAGCATTTGGGACGTTCACATTTCGGAGTTCGCAGAAGCGTGGTCGACCTTTTTGAGATCACCGTTTTAAAGGTAAACCGGAAAATAGGTGTATGACTACTGAATCATACACAAATTCACTGTATGAGCACATACACAAGTGCATGGAACGGGCCATACCAAACAGAACCAAGACGCTCTTCTCCAAATAAAGGAAGCCAATCTGGTGGACCCTTACCATTAACAAACTCTACAACAGAAGAAAAAAACTGTTGCAGAAAAGAGTGAAATCCCAAGACTGGAAAAACTCCCTTGTTAACATCAGCAAAAAACTGAGATCCCTTATAAAATCATCTAAAGCCTGTTACAAAAACAAAATTGCTGCAGATTCTAAAGACAACCACAAGGCATTCTATAGCTGTCAAGAATCTACATGGCAAGTCTCAGATCTGCTCTGAGTTACGGCACAATGGCAATACATATACAGAACCAACTGATATTGCCAACATATTGGCCGACAGGTTCAGTGTGAACTTTACTCCTCTTTCAGCCCCCAAAGGGCCAAAATCTATACCTGAGAAATCCCAAGTCCCTATCATCATGGCTACACAGGTAAAAACTGCACTGTCCAAAGCCAAGAATACAGCTTACATGGAACCTGACAATATCCCAGACTGTGTCCTACATGAACTACAAAATTAACTGGCACCACACCTGAGTACCATATTCAATCACAGCCTCATTTCAGGCTTTGTTCCAGCAGAATGGTGCACTGCTAGGGTCATCCCACTCCACAAAGGGGAAGCAACTACAGATTCTGGAAATTATCATCCCATTAGCCTGATGAGTCTGATATGTAAGTCCATGGAGCACATCATCATGGACCTTATCAACAGGGAATCTCCAAACTCTGGACCCCACGCAGTTTGGATTTGTGAAAGGCAGATTATGCCTGCTCAACCTGATAGACTTCTTTGAGTCTGTCACCAGAGCTGTGGATGAGGGCAAAGTAGTGCACACAGCCTACCTAGATCTTGACAAGGCCTTCGACACCACCCCTCAGTTAGGAATCATAGATAGACTCACTAAACTAGGCATAAACCCTTATGTCTTGTATCTCTCTTGCTAGTCATCTTACACCAGACATTGCAAACCTTCCTAATTCATCTGTAAATCCTCCACCTTCCTTTCTATTCCATCCAGTGCCCACATCCACTGTTTGCTCTCTACTACGTAAACTTAAACCTTCCACTCCCTCAGCTGACCAACTCCCAGCAGAATACCTTCAAATAGGTGCTAAATCTATAGCCTACCCTATATCCATTCTTATCAATAGAACCATTAGTGAAGGAAATATCCCGTCCATCTGGAAGATTTCCTATATCATTCCTCTACACAAAGGTGGGAACTCAAATGATTTCTCTAATTTTCGTCCCATAGCCTTGCTATCTCCCTCAAGAAAGTTATGGAAAAGTGTATTCAGAAACAACTACTCAACCATCTGCTCCAAAATAAACTTCTGGCTAACTGTCAACATGGCTTCAGACCTTACCATAGTACAACCACTGCCCTGCTATCTTTTACAGATTGTATTAACAATAATCGTAACAACTGCCTTCATTCCTCAGCAGTATTTGTTGATTTATCCAAAGCCTTTGACATGGTTCATCACCACCTGCTCTTACACATCATGCAATCTCTGTCCTTAGACCCATTAACTATCAACTGGTTCAAATCTTACCTTGATAACAGGAAACAAGCAGTACTCTGGCACAATAATCTATCAAATCTCCTACCTATATCCCTTGGTGTCCCTCAGGGCTCCATATTAGGGCCACTCCTATTTTCCATCTACACTAATGATCTTCACTCAGCAATTCCTTACTCTACCTGCATTCAATATGCAGATGACTCCACCATTATCTGCTCAGCTACCTCTCAAATTGAACTGCAAACCTTGACCCAGAATGCATTTAACACTGTGGAACAATGGTTTACTAACCGCTGCCTCCTCCTTAATCCCAAGAAAACAAAACTGCTACTCTTCTCCCCAACACGTAAGTCCATTCCCATACAATTTTCACTTACATCCAACAATGGTACTGTTATCTCTCCAGACCCATCTACCAAGCTCCTAGGAATAACTATTGACAACAATCTCAACTTTGACACACATATTAACACCACAATAAAAACTGTCAACAAGAAACTTGGATCCCTCTATAGAATCAAACCTTTTCTCACTACAACAGCCAGGACTGCTATAGCCAGAACTCATCTCATCTCTACTCTACTCTATGCCTCACCCATATTCACAAACCTTTCTAAAACCAACATTAACAAGCTCACTGTATCATATAATAACATTGCTAGATTTGCTGCTGCATCCCCTTACCATACTCATCACTGTCTAAACCTTTTACAACTTGATTGGTTAGAATTTCATCAGCATCTTCATCTTTCTCAGCTTACTATTGCCCATAAAAGCCTGTATCAACCCTCAAATACTCCTATTCTCTCAAGACTACTTACCCCCTACCATAATCCTAAAAACTTACGCTCAGCTAATAAACTACTGTTTAACACCTGTAGAGCTCATAACCTAGCAGGTGACTCCCTCTTCTGTAACACCGTTGGTAAACTATGGAATCTACTACCTACTGAACTTACAACTCTCTCCTCTCATACACTTTTCAAAAAGAAGCTCAAGCTTCATCTCAGAAAACACTGGTTATGTTCCTGTATTACTCCTGACTAATTGCTTTATCCTCTAGCATTAACCACCGGCATCAACTTCCATTCACTTTCTAACCTTTTATTTATATTTTCTTTTTTCTGAATCCTGGGACTTTAGTCTTCATAAGTCTTCTTAAGTCTTCACATATATTTCCTTATTATCAACATTGGTAACTGCCTTCCACACTATACATTGTATATATTCTATGATGACTTTTTTTTCAAAACCTTACTTAAAATGTTTTTATCATATTATTCTCTAGACTTTTTCATGACCTTATTTAAAAATGTGTATCTTTTATTTTTATTATTATTATATTTCTCTTCTTTTCTATTTTGTCATTTTATATGTTGTTATTGTTTTTTATCTATATTGTTTTGCACATGGAGCTTTTCTCCCCGGGCCTCTACTGAAAATGGACATGTATCCAGCTAGACTAGCCCGGTCAACAAATGTAAAATAAAATAAAATAAAATAATAAAATAAATGTCATAAGATGGGTAGCCAAATGGCTCATTATAGAACCCACACTGTAAAAGTAGTGGAATCTAAATCTGACTACCGACCAGTTACAACTGGCGTTCCACAGGGATCGGTCCTGATTCCGCTCCTGTTTGGCATCTACTCCTCTGAAGTCCAAGCCAAAACAAAGGAACTTTGGTTGACCAAGTTCACAGATGACTGCAAATTGGGAGCAATTATAGATTCTCCTCTGGATGTAGACATCCTACAACAAGGCTTCATTGAGACCAATGACTGGTGCAAGAACCATGGCCTCAAGCTCAATGCCAAAAATTGCATTGTCATTCCCTTTGGGAAAAACTCGGTGCCCATGAACTACCACATAGGTGGTAGTCTGCTAAACACTGAAGGAGTGATAAGAGATCTGGGGACACAGGTGGACAGCAACCTCTCCTTTGATAACCACATTACCACTGTGATCAGAAAGTCCTTCTATGTAGCACATCTTATCACAAAAGGTTTCTCATCAAGAAAAAAATAGGTCATAATCCCTCTTTACTCGTCCCTCATTAGACTTATTATAGAATACAATGCCCCATTTGGTATGTACCTCACTAGACACCTACAACAACTGACAAGGCCACAAAAATACCTACCTAAGAGGATCATAGGTCTTAGACATATACCCTACACTGACAGACTCATAACACTCCAGCTGTACTTGGTCTCATATCGCCTACTTAGAGGAGATCTCTGCTTGACCTACAAAGCCATGTCTGACCCAGAGCTGCTAGATATGCTACACCTAAAGAAATCCCAATCCCTCCGAGCCACATGCTCCAGGGATCTAAACCTCATTACCACCATAAACAGAGCATGCTGGAGGGACAGGTTCCTAACCTAGCAACTTCCCATACTCTGGAACAAACTCCCCATTCACATCGAGCAGAGCACCTCACTGGCCCTTTTCAAGAGAAGTCTTGAGGAGTGGATGGGTAATAGGAAGTTCACCCCAGGGATCACTTCAATGGCCCTGCTTGACAGGGGCACGGGAAACTAACTGCAGGTGGCAGTCACCCCGGGGATCACCTCAGTGAACTTGCTTGACAAGGGCACTGGGAGCTAACTTCAAGTGGCATGATGCCAGGGAATTTCTTGGGTTAAGCTTGTATAGCACCAGGGCCATTAGCCTAGTACATAATTATGAACCTATGAACAAAATCAAGACTTTCATTTACTAGCACAGAGGCATTTTAAACTGCATTGTTCCTTTTACTTATCTCTCTCTCAGAAGATTTGTGGCTGTTTAAATTCAGTCACTGATTGTTTTTTCTCTCTCTCTTTGCCAAGTTTTTAACCTGTTTTGTTCACCCTTGCTAATGCTGAGGCTCACTCCTGCCCCTACCCTACCCCCAATTCCCAAACAACCCCTCTTAATCTACATTTATGCTTCCATAGTACCACCCACATAGTTGTCAAACTAATACCATCAGCTTCTGCCAAAAGAAAAACAATCAATAGAATGACTGCCAATAGTCACAGCCACTCTAGTTTACCCCCCGAGATTTTCTCTCTCAAGCTGTCTTAATCTGTGCCCCCTATAACTATTGAACTACATCTCTCCAACCAACTCTGTACCCTCCTAACATTTTCTAATCCTAATTTACAAGAAAGATAAACCCAAGTAAAATAAGATGCCCGTAACTCAGATTATTTTAGTATTCATCCTCACTCTACTAGCCTTCATCATCAATTATCAAATATACCTCCTTCAAATACTTAGAACTTCAACCAATCCTCACAAAGAATATCAACCTCTACCTAGCCCGCCTTTCTCCATAACACCCTATCTCTTTAAACAAACCATATCTCATTTATTTATCTATAAATATCTCAAAACTAAGTATCCACATTTATGATCCACTACAAAACCAAGAAAAAAAAAATAACTGGCCTCACACTTCCCTCTGTAAAATATCAGTTCAAAAAATTTGCAGAGATATTCACCAAAACCCAAGTCCCACTGTTCATCACTTCCACCCCCAAAATAAACAAGCCGCCTAATACATCTCAAGAAAAAAAAAACAGAACCCAATCTCAACTTACTTCATATGAACCTAAGAAGTATGTGCAACAAAATCCATGACATACATGCCTACCTTACCACCTACACTCTTGATATAGTCGTAGCAACTGAAACCTGGTTAAAAAAAGAAAAAAAGGATAATGAGACCCCCCCCCCCACCCCCAGGATACAGTATACTCAGGCATGACAGACAAACCAAGCATGCAGATGGTGTAGCAATCATCTACAAAAATCCATCACCTTACTCCCACAGGAAATACCCAAACTTAATAATGCTGAAGTTCTAATAACACTCCTAAAAATCAACAATACGAAAACTATATGCTTAACAGCAATTTTTACCACCAGGGACTGACACTGACACTGCTGAAAGCATCCTGTATGGATATCCTAACAAATTAACCATAAAACTATATTACTTGGAGACTTAAATATTGAGTGGCAACTCATAAATCCCACTACCCCCAATGAATCCATAAACTTGCACCATTCCAGACAATTAATAAACACACCTACTAGAATCAATAACATTTCAGGGAGACACTCAACATTTGATGGGATTCTTACAAACGAAGCTGACAAACTGACAAAATTAGGCTACCTCTCTGATAGCATAAGTGGCCACATATCAACATATGCCATTAGAAGTCACTATAACATAGACAAACATATTATCTATCGTCAAATATGAAATACAACCAAGATATTTTCATTGAAACAAAACAATATAACTGGAATGTACTTAAAACAATGCCACTAGATATTACTGTAGAACACTTTAATAACATATTCTTGCAGACCTTAAATAATCTTGCACCAGTAGGTAATAAAAGAGTAAAGTCCAACTCTGCCTCATGGCTGACAAAAGAAACAAAAAAAAATCATGGTAAAAAGGAATAAAGCCTGAAAAAATGGTATAAATATAGAACTCAGAACGCCTTCCAGAAAATTAGACATCTTAGAAATTTTGCAAAACTCCATGTCAAACAGGATAAGCAAACATACTGTACCAACCTACAAGACAAACATAAAAAATAAATAAATAAAAAAAAAATTTTTTTTTTGGTCATCACTAAATAAACTACTCCCCCCCCCCCCCCCCCGGCAAGATCATGACTCCCTCTCCAAAAACAAACAATACGACAGACTCTATCTCCATACAGTTTAATTCCTACATTATACAATCAATATTATCTCTCTTAGAAACTAATACATCTGCCCCCCTCTCTCTACCCCTGTCAAACCAAAACCACCCACAACTCTTCAATTTTAGTCCAGTATCTACCTCACTGCAGCAGTAGTGTTGTTGACTCACAGCAAGAGGTTCTCCCGTTCGATTCCCAGCTGGAGCACGGGGAGTGCCTTCTGTGTGGAGTCTGCATGTCCTCCCCACGGTTGGGTGGGCATTCTAAAGACATGCATAAATGGGCGTGCCTTAGTTGAAGGTTGAATGTCGAGCTGGCACCTCGGCATTCGTGAAAATCTACTGCCAATCATTAGCGGACCGGAGTTCCGCTGTGACGAACCTAACCAGGAAAAGCCGAAAGACAACAACAACATCTACCTCACTCATAATGAAGTTGCTCCTTAAACTGAAAACTACTTCCATAGCTGTAGACCAACTACCATCAGACTACCTAAAAATGGCCACAAAAGTCATAGCCCTCCCTGTGTCCATATTAATTAATAGGTCCATAGCAACAAGATACATCCCATCACTGTGGAAAAAAATCTTACAGCATACTACTGCACAAAGGCAGCACATCTGCAGAGTTTAATAACTACAGACCAATGAAGACTCTCTCCCGTCTCCAAAATATTAGAGAAATGCATCCATATGCAGCTGATGTAATACTTAACCTCTAATAACCTGCTCTTAAAAACACAACATGGCTTTAGGCCCCACCACATCACCACTACTGCATTACTAAATTTTTCAATATAATAAACCAAAAATGGAAGCAGAAGAATTATTGGGTAAAATCCCACTAACGCAGGCTCAGTGCTATTTATTGTTGGAACTATGAGTAGGTTAATCTATCTGGCTGTTCTTGTAAAAATTCCTATTTTTTGTTAAGTAACATCAATGAAAAAAACAATATTGTAAAAACACTTGACCATAAAATGCTTAATATGCTTGTAATCAAAACTCTTCTAAATAAGTTAAGTCCATCAAAAGTTTACTAATCCCGTATGTTCTACTCTGGATCTGTGCATCTTGAAAAATGTTAACCCATAAAATAAACGTAAAAATCGATAAAGTCACTAATGTTGAATTAATAATAAGACTGGTATACCGCTGAAAAACAAGATTCCTTGGTTGTAAAAAACCTCTTTATTCGTGGTAGATGAGTGCAGTAATAACCAGATACATTTCAAGTTACATTAGTTAAAACAGACAAGATTCCAGTGTAACATGGCACATCGTGTTGTGTGCAACAATCTTTATTTCATGATGTCTGCATAACCATTGATTGTGCCCCTTTAGTGGGGGGGGGGGTTGTGCTGAGAGCAAACAGTTTGTTTGTATTGTTATTGTTGAATAAAAAAAAAGAAGCCAACATTCGTGTTGTGTGCACAGACATTCATACTTTTACAACCTTTGTTTACACCCCTTATAGGTTCATAGGTTGATACTAGGCTATCTACCCTTGGGCATTTATAAGCCTAGCCAGAGTGTGTTTGGCTTGCGCCACCCTTTTAGATTAGTTGACTGTGCCTCTGTATAGTAGGTCACAGAAGATAGCCCTTTTAAGGTTACTTTACTGTGCCTTTGTCTAGTAGGGACACAGAAGAGATCCCATGGGTTAACCTACGATCTCCCATCCACTTGTCAAGATTTCTCTTGAAGTGGGTCATTGAGGGGCTCTGCCTAACATGGATTGGGATTTTGTTCCAGAGTGAGGGGAGCCTCTGGGATATGAATCTGTCCCCCCAGCATGTCCTATTTATTTCTGTGCTGAGGTTTAAGTCCCTGGAGCATGTGGCTCTAAGGGAGTTGGATTTCCTGAGGTGGAGCATGTCCATTAATTCTGGTTTGGACATGGCTTTATACATCAGGCACAGATCGCCTCTGAGTAGGTGGTAAGCAACTGAGTAGAGCTGGAGTTTAGCCTAACTGTGTAGGGCATCTGTTTGAGTCCCTTGATGAGTGATGAGTAGAGGGGCACAATGACCTCTCTTAATCTAGATGTGAACCCTTTCGTGATAAGGTGGGTTATATAGAAGGTCTTTCTAATCACTTTGGCAACGTGATTGTCAAAGGAGAGATTGCTATCTACTTGAGTCCCCAAATCCCTAATTACTTCTTCCATACTTAATGGATTACCACCTATGTGGTAATTTGTGGGCACTTTGTTTTTCCCAAAGTGGATGACTATGCACTTTTTGGCATTTAGCTTTAGGCCATGGCTCTGGCACCAGTTATCCGTCTCTGTGAGACCCTTTGGAGGATGCTTGTGTCAGTCGGCGAGTCGATTATGGCACCCAGTTTGCAGTCATCTGCGTACTTGGTCAGCCATAGTCCTCCCGTGTTAGCCTGTACCTCAGAGAAATATATACCGAACAAGAGAGGTCCCAGGACTGAGCCTTGTGGGATGCCACTTGTAACTGGTTTAGCGTCTGACATGGCACCTGCAATTCTGACCATGTGGGTTCTATCCCTGAGCCAGTTTGCAACCCATCTTGTGACACAGGGGTTGATATTTAAGCTGGTGAGCTTATTTATGATGCCCGAGTGGGGTATTGTGTTGAAGGCTTTTGTGAGGTCCAGGTAGGCTGTATGGACTACCTTCCCTTCATCTATGGCCTTGGTGACTGTTTCAAAGAAGTCGACAAGGTTCAAGAGGCAAGATCTGCCCTTAAAAAAGCCAAATTGGGTAGGATCCAGTGTCTGAAGGTTCCCAATGTCTTTGTTTATGAGTTCCATGATGATACGCTCCATAGCTTTGCAGACCAGGCTAGTCAGGCTTATACGGCGATAGTTTCCGGAGTCCGTTGTGGCACCACCTTTGTGGAGTGGGACCACTGTTGCTGTACGCCATTCCTTGGGTACATATCCTGTAGTAAGGCTGAGATTGAACAGTGACTTTATGCGAGGGTTCAGTTCTTCTTGGAGCTCGTGTAAGACGCAGCCCGGGACACCGTCCGGTCCCATTGATGCTGTGTTTTTTGCTTTGGAGAGGGCAGCTCTCACCTGTGCATCTGTGATGTCAGGGAGGCTACACTCTGTTGGGATAGACATTTGCTCTTTTGGCGGGGAAGGGGGGAGAAGTTTGCACTGAACCTCTCTGCCAGGATGTTGGCAATGTCTGTGGATTCAGTGTATTTTTTGTCATTTTGCACTAACTCAAAGCATATCTGGGAGTTGCCACCCAGGTTCCTGACATAACTAAAGAAGGCCTTGTGATTATCTTTAGCGTCTTGTGCAATTTTTCTTTCGAAGCTGGCCTTAGATGATTTTATGAGGGATCGTAGTTTCTTGCTAGTACTGATCAGAGATGCCTTCCCTTTTTGGGAGTTTGCTTTATCGTGTAGTAGTTTCCTCCTTCTGTTGTATAGCTTATTTATGGCTGGGGTCCCCCAGACAGGTTTCCTGCATTTGGAGGAGTGAGTCTTGGTTTTATTTGGGATAGCACGATCCATGCATTCCTGTAGGTGTCCATAGAATGCGTTTGTAAAGGATTCTGCGGTTTGGGCCGTATTTTCCACTGGCCCTGGGGCTTTGAAGGATTCCACTTCGGTTTGAGAAGTGTGAAGTTTGCTTTTGAGAAGTTCTTCACCGTGGTTTCCTTGGCTGGGGGTGGAGACGGGATATGGATGTCCAGTGAGATTAATTTATGGTCAGATCTTACCAATGAGGGGTATACCTCTGGTATGGAACATAGAGTCCCCATGTTGGTGATGATCAGGTCCAATATGTTTTCCCCTCTTGTGGAAGTGGTGACCAGTTGTTACATAGCATTTGAGTTTATAAATTCTAAGAACCATTGGGCGAGGGTGTTGGGGCTTGAGTAGTGCTCCCAGTCTATGTTTGGGTAGTTGAAGTCACCCAATATGATGGTGTTTGGAGAGACCTTCATATTCTTCAGTGTTCTCAGGAAAGCCGAGTGGGGTTCCTGAGTTTGGGAGGGTGGTCTGTAGCAGGCTACAAACTGAAAGGCAGTTTTGCCCACTGTTAGTTGCACATGGATGGTCTCCGATGCTTCGTGCAGTGCCACTAACCTGGAGGTGTGGGTATCTGTGATGAATATGGATACTCCCCCTCCTTTTGTGGTTCGGTCTGAGTTTTGGGGCCGAAGAGCATGGTATGAGGTATAACCTGGTAGTGCTTGGGTGCTCTCGGGAGCCTTGAAACAGGTTTCTATTACTGCACAGATATCGATATTCTCCATACTGAGGAGAGCCTCGAGTGCATGCATCTTGAGATTTTGACTTCTGGCGTTGAGCAGCATTACCCTTAGTTTCTTTTTCCTTGTGTTGTCTATGGAGGTGGGTTTGTCTTTTGAGCCTTGCCTAAAAAAGGCGCTATGGGGGCGGCAAGTGCCTTAGCCAGTATTCGAAAGCCCAGGGGTGACAGATGCAAGCTGTCCCTAACGAAGCAACGTGGCTTGTCGAGCATGTCATCCCAGGCTGACAGACACTGGATCCCCTTTGAATGACACCAATACTTTAACCAATTGTTAAAATTGATCATTTTGTCTTTATACTGTGGCATCATTCTTGGTGAGGGTAAGATGCTACTCAAGGTCAGGGTCATACCAGCCTGGGCTACATGATCAGAGAGCTCCTCTATGTCTCTTTTCATGTAGTCCAGGGAGTTACGTCTCAGCTCACTCACACCAGCATGGACAATGACGGAGTCATATTTGTACTTGCTTTGGAGTGACCTGAGTGCTTGTGTTATGTGGCAGATCCTGGCACCCGACAGGCAGCTTACAGTGACCTTCTCCTTGTTCAGCCTGGTGAGTGAGATGTCAGTGTGTCTGACAATAGAGTCACCTATTACAAGTGTATTAGGTGTGTTGTTTAGCCTTAAGGGTTGTGACTGTGTGGCACACTGACTTTGTGAACTATGTGATACGTGGGTATTGTTGTGGGGTAGCGGTTGCTTGGAAGTCTGCTTTGGAGGTCTCTGCTGCTTGGGCAGATTTTTATTTAGAGCATCCAAGTATATTTTTGTGTGTTTATGTGTTTGGTTTGCTGTTGCGATAGGTCTATGTGAGACTGGATTTGTGGTGTGTGTGGTTACCTTCTCCTCCTGACTGACTGCACCAGTACTGGGTTGAGAGAGCTCAGCCTCCAGTTTGGCTATATAGTTGCATCTCTCACATTATTTGAGCTTGTTGGGAGAAGGAGAGGGTGGTCTGTGTGCATAAGGCAGTTGTAACATTGCCTCAAGATTCCCAGCTTCACCAGCTGGACTGGAGAGTAAACCCGAAACTGACTTTTGGACATGCCAGAATAGTATAAGGAACTACTTTTTGACTGATCAAAAAGGACCAATAGGGAGCCAAGTACTTAAAGGGAGTATAAGAGGGTGTAGTGCTTTAGTTTATTAGTGCTTACTTATAAGATTACTTATACGAGCAACTGCAGGGCTTTAGAATGAAAATAGAGTGCTTACTTTGAGATTTAGAACAGTTCTAAGGGAAAAAGAGAAGAGGAGACTTTGTGGAGCCGGGAATAGTTTAAACCCATTTAAGCGGTGCTGCCCGATGCTGCGCTATGCGCAAAATCATGCAAAACTGCGCAAATACGGGTTTTAAAGTAGGGAAACTGAAAGAGATAGGAATTGACCCAAAACGGCCAATAAGCTACTAGTTTCAGGGCTGAGACCACAACCCCAGGGACAGATAGGCTGTTCAAAGCTCCCCACTCTCACTGGCGAACAGAGAAGCTTCCTCCTATCCAAGTAAGGATATGGACAACACAGGAAACTATACCACAGTCCAGAATTCAGCAAAAATTGAACAATCCCATCTAATCTGTGTGACTATCATTCAAAAAAACTAGAAGGAACTAGAGAAAAACAATCAGGAAAACCACATATTCATGCTGTGTGCAAACATACACATTCGTGCTGTGTGCATGAATCAGAATGTCATTATCTCTTCATGTGGGAAGAGCATCGCTGCTTGCATTTTGCTAATACATATGATCATTTCTATCCTGGTTTAAACATACCAGCTTTTAAATGGTCTTGTTAAAAATCATAAGACTGCTTGCTTATAAGAGACAAAACCGAAAACATGTCTAATCTCCGTGTAGTGACCTTCAAGCTTTGTGCTCATTATGTTAATAAACCAGTTAGTAAGAAAACCAGAGTTAAAAAATGAAACCTTGATAAGGGTTAGTGAAAAATGGGAATCAAATGAGTCAGGTCTGATAAGACCGTACTGAAATCCGATTCCCGGTTCGAGTATGGGGTTATTAGTAATATTTGGAAGTTCAAATTATATCGGACGCGGAATTACGTCTGTGTCCTAATTACTGTAGAGGCATTGTAAATAGATACATGGAGAGAGTGTTCATTAGTGCTTATATTTTGAGTTAATTAGGATGTCAGAAGTTGTAAAAACTTTTTTAGTTTAAATTGTGGGATTTCGCCTGGCAGATAGATTGTTTAATGCACCATGAAATCCGAAGTTTGAGCGATTCGCTGTTGAGTGAGTGGGGACCAATTAAAATTGTCAAGAAGAAACGCGGGAAAAAATGAAATAGAAAATATAACAGGAAGATGTTGCGAAAACAACCGAATGCTTATTGAGGCCATACGTGGGGGTGGGAGTGGTTTGTAGTCTATGGTTGATTGGCTATTGCGACTTGTGTCCGGCCAATGAGGGATGGGTGGGGTCTGTATTGTGTGAGTACGTTTGATTGGTCATGGGTTGGTGACATCAAGAGGGGCGGGTGGGTTGATGACGAGGGATGGTGGGTGGCCTATTGTGCGTGGGAGTTAAGCTGATTGGTCGTCAAGTGATGTAATGGTTGGGGAGGGGGTTGGATGAAAACAAGGAATAGGAGGTGGCGCTAACTGAGCAGGAGTGTTCGTGACTGGTGAATTAACAGGAGGATGGGGTGGTGATGAAGGGTCCGCCTACTGTCAGCGTCAAGAATGGGGTGGAGTGGAGTAATCGTGATTGGCCAGAATGGGTTGGTGGCATGGGCGCAGGAAGGGTCTTAAGCCATTCCGGTACTGGGTGGGTTGTCCTATTGGTGGGAGGTGGGGTGAGATGGGGAAAATATGGCCTATGTGATTGTTGGATAG
This sequence comes from Protopterus annectens, assembly GCF_019279795.1. Lineage (NCBI taxonomy): Eukaryota > Metazoa > Chordata > Ceratodontiformes > Protopteridae > Protopterus > Protopterus annectens. Next base: position 511,309,641 of record NC_056731.1, read on the forward strand.
GCTGGTGAAAGCAGGGCCCCTAATCTATGGGTATGGTGTTGGGAGTGTCCTAGTGGTGCCAACATTTGTGTTTTGTAGTTTGTCACATACACCTGTTGGGACTAGAAAGAGTCTCGTAGATGGCGAGAACAGTTAAAAACTTTAAGTATTAAGAAAAACAAATATCTAGAGTAGCTAATGTATGTCAGAATAATTAAATTAGATTAGGTAAGATTCGACATAGAACAATTCAGCCACACATATAGTTTAGAGAATATAAGGGGTCATCCGAGACATTGCACTTAAAATTAACTTCTCTTTGGACATTATTGTGCCTGATAAACCCCTTTTGATTTGTTGTATCAAAAGTTAAACATTGACGTTAAAAAACATTAAAAAAACATAAAACATAAAGGGGAAATTAGCTAAATTTGCCTTAGCGTTGGAATTATTGAAAACAATTTGGGGCACTGCTGTGCCGGATTGATACATTAAGGTTATTATGTGTGATGCCTAGGTCAGGTAGTACGAAATAATATAATTTTAAATCAGAACAACCTTCTGATTGAGAGTGTGTTTTGGGTAGGGGATAGGCTTTTGCGCTTTTGCTTAGATGCTTCTTCAGATCTACCACTTTTAAATAAGGTTATGAGTCATGAAAAATGCATCAAAAGGCTAGCGTAATGCTTTTTTATGGTGTGTATTTTTTATTCTGTTGTGTTTTTTTTTTTAGTTTATAGTCTTTATTTTTATTTTTATATGATTTTATTAGTATTTTTATAATTATTTTAGCTTACGAAATTAATTAATATTAACTATAAATTCTCATCTTTTGCTCTAATAAGGTGTCTAAACCATAACTAACTAGAGGGTTTAAAGACTCTTACTGTTATTCCTTCATCAAAATACTTTTATTTTACTAACTTTTATAATTCTGAACTCTGATTGTAAACTATGATTACCACGTTATTTTTCATGACTCGTAACCTTATTTAAAAGTGGTAGATCAGAAGAAGCATCTAAGCAAAAGCGCAAAAGCCTATCCCCTACCCAAAACACACTCTCAGTCAGAAGGTTGTTCTGATTTAAAATTATGTTATTTCGTACTACCTAACCTAGGCATCACACATAATTAACCTTAATGTATCAATCCGGCACAACAGTGCCCAAATTGTTTTCAATAATTCCAACGCTAAGGCGAATTTAGCTAATTTCCCCTTTATGTTTTATGTTTTTTAATGTCCATGTTTAACTTTTGATATGACAAATCAAAAGCGGTTTATTAGGCACAATAATGTCCAAAGAGAAGTTAATTTTAAGTGCGAGGTCTTGGATAACTCCTTATATTCTCCAAACTATATGTGTGGCTGAATTGTTCTATGTTGAATCTTATCTAATCTAATTTAATTATTCTTTTTTTTTTTTTTTTTTAAAAAAAAAAAAATTTTTTCCCCTTAGGGGTTTTCTTCTTTTTTAAAAAAAAAAAAAAAATTTTAATTTGGTTTTTTTTCCCCCCCTTAAATTACTTAAATTTTTAAACCCCCCAATTTCCCCCCACCCCCATCTAAACAAGACCCCCCTTTTTTTTTTAAGGTTCCCAGTTTTTTTTTTTTTGGCAATAAAAAGGTTTTTTTTTAAAAAAAAATTAAAAACCCCCATTGGGGGAAACCCATATCGCGTAAAACCGAGCGGCGACTGCGTGACAGAATTTATGAGCACCAGTATGCAATTACCCATAAAAAACTTGAGAATGCTCTAGCTAAGCATATTAACTCATTTTGTGACCATAGATTTAAATTTATAGTTATAGATCAGTACACTCAGGATGTGAGGGGCGGACCAGCTCCCTTTAAACTAGAAGAACTAGAACTCCTGTGGCAGATAAAACTGAATGCTAGTAACTTCCCTGGTATTAATGAATTTTGCTCTATAGCGAGTATTTTAAAACTTAATAGTCTTATGAGGTGAATTATAAGTATTTTTAAAAAAACTGTAGGTTTTTACATATGTGTAGTATATAATACAAATTTACCTGTATTTATTTATAAGAATTCATTTTTACTATTAATTTTACTGTGTACATCTTTAAACACTAATTGTATTTCCCGCACTTTTTGATATAAATTAAGCACTCCTTGTCTGATTTATTTTATTTTCTGAAGAAGTCTGTTACTAGTCAGACGAAAAGCGCTTAAAACTTTTTGTGTATCAGTGGTTCGTGGTTTATTTTACTTGGATTAAATTCTCTTGATTTCAACTTGGTTCTGTGCCCTGGTCTGGATTGGTCTTATTTGTCGAATTTCTGGGTTTGAAGTGCCGTTTGTCTAATATGCCATTAGAATAGTTTAAACATGCTTAATTAACTTTAAAAATAATGATAATAAAATTATTAACATTATACTAACATAATTATCAATCTATGCTTTGGAAGACAAAATGCTTAATATTTCGTTCAGTCCGGTCCAAGGTGCAGTGTTTGTAAGGTCCTATAATTCCGATCATTAAAATTCAGTAACATGTGTGGTGGTTACGTTTTCTCAAGTTCAAAATGCAGTTGATAGAGATTTGGTTTTTGTGAGTTTTTGTTGCTTTTTCATTTTCATTTCATTGTCTATCCAGATTAGTTTTTTTTTTATGGGTTCAACTTTGTTGTTCAGGTCCGTGATTCTCACCAATTTGACTTCCATGTCAAGTATTTTAGTTTTGATTATGTTGTGTTGTTCAACATTGTGGTTGATCAGGATGTCCAGCAGCTTAAGGCCTGTTTCTTTTAGAGTGGAATCTCAGAATATAATTACCTTGTCATTCTTGAATTTGCAAAACAGTTTTTTTGTTTATAATCAATCCTTTGGGGACCATTTTGTGTTGTTTACAGGTGATGAGATACACTATGTCCCATTGAAAGAGTTTGAGATAAGTGAAAAGTTGTTCAAGTGTAGGTAGTGTCTGGGGTTCATTGTTGTTGTTGTTCTGGGGTGTATCACTTGTCCTAGACCAGTCTATCGTAGGTTGTATGAAGAAATTCTTCAAGCCGTCCATTAAAAGTTAAAAAAATGAAACCTTGATAAGGGTAATTGAAAAATGGGAATCAAATGAGTCGGGTCTGATAAGACCTTATGGGTGGTTTCCAATTTTTTCCTCACCCTTATCAAGGTTTCATTTTTTATCTCTGGTTTTCTTACTAACTGGTTTATTAACATAATGAGCAGAAAGCTTGAAGGTCACTATACGGAGATTAGATGCATTTTCAGTTTTGTCTCTTATAAGCCAGCAGTGTTATGATTTTTAACAAGACCATTTAAAAGCTGGTATGTTTAAACCACATACCCTGACTTTCGGGATAGAAATGGTCATATGTATTAGCAAAATGCACGCAGCAATGCTCTTCCCACATGAAGAGGTAATGACATTTTGATTCATGCACACAGCATGAATGTGTATGTTTGCACACAGCATGAATAGGTGGTTTTCCTGATTGTTTTTCTCTAGTTCCCTCTAGTTTTTTTGAATGATAGTCACACAGATTAGATGGGATTGTTTGCTCTCAGCACGAATCTCCACACTATAAGGGGTGTAAACAAAGTTTGTAAAAGTATGAATGTTTGTGCACACAACACGAATGTTGGCTTCTTTTCTTTTATTCAACAATAACAATACAAACAAACTGTTTGCTCTCAGCACGAAACCCCCCCACTAAAGGGGCACAATCAATGGTTATGCACACATCACAAAATAAAGATTGTTGCACACAACACGATGTGCCATGTTACACTGGAATGTTGTTTGTTTTAACTAATGTAACTGGAAATGTATCTGGTTATTACTGCGCTCATCAACCACGAATAAAGAGTTTTTTACAACCAAGGAATCTTGTTTTTCAGTGGTATACCAGTCTTATTATTAATTCAACATTAGTGACTTTATCGATTTTTACGTTTATTTTATGTGTTAACATTTTTCAAGATGCACAAATCCAGAGTAGAACATATGAGATCAGTAACCTTTTGATGGACTTCATTTATTTAGAAGAGTTTTGATTACAAGCATATTAAGCGTTTTATGGTCAAGTGTTTTTACAATAATATTTTTTCATTGATGTTACTTAACGAAAAATAGGAATTTTTACAAGAACGGCCAAATAGCTTAACCTACTCAAGTTCCAACAATAAATAGTACTGAGCTTGCGTTATTGGGATTTTACCCAATAATTCTTCTACTTCCATTTTTGCTTTTTTTCTTAGTACCCGAGGTACTAGCAACCACCGTACTTCAGGGTGGTTGGAGGCAACCAGGAAACTGGACATACTCTGCTCTATGCTCCCCTTGACAAATATAATAAACCAACATAGAAATGATGGACTGCTTGTGTCCACCATATTGTTAGACTTGTCAAAGGCATTTGATACTGACTTGCACCAGCAAGTGCTCATTCAGCTCTCCTCGGTAGGACTTTTACAATACTCCTTGTTGTGGTTTCTTAGTTGCCTATCTGGAAGGCAACATAGAAGTCCTCTGGCTAATGAAGTTCGCAGACGACTGCAAACTAGGAGCCATAGTTGAGTCCCCAAATGATGTGGACATCCTACAGAAGGGCCTCACTGAAATAGATGCCTGGTGTCAGAGGCATGGCCTCAAGCTCAATGCCAAAAAGTACATTGTCATTCCCTTTGGTAAAAACTCTTTACCCATGAACTACCACATAAATGGCAGTCTACTTAATGCTGAATGTGTGATAAGAGACCTTGGGTCCCAGGTGGACAGTAGTCTCTCCTTTGATAATCACATCACCACAGTAGTCAGGAAATCCTTTTGTGTGGCACACCTCATCACAAAAGGGTTCTCATCCAGGAAAAAAGAGGTCATTGTTCTCCTCTACTCAGCACTTATTCGACCCATTATAGAGTACGACACCCCTTTTGGAATGTACCTCACAAGACATCTGCAGCAGCTGGAAAGGCCACAGAAGTACCTCACAAAGAGGATTACTGGCCTCAAACAGATGCCCTACACTGACCGTCTCAAAAAACTCCAGCTTTACTCTGTAGCATATCACCTACTCTGAGGAGATCTCTGCCTAACATATAAAGCTATGTTAAACCCACAGCTGTTGGACATGCTACACCTAAAGAAATCCCAATCCCTCTGAGCTACACGCTCTAGGGACCTAAACCTTGTCACCACAATAAACAGGACATGCTGGAGGGCTAGATTCCTGTCCCAGAGACTTCCTATACTCTGAAACAAGTTACCCATCTATGTCAAGCAAAGTTCCTCATTAGCACTAAATCTTGATGAGTGGATGGGAAATAGGAAATACACCCCAGGGATCACTTTTGTGGCTCTGCTCGACAGGGGCACAGGAAATTAACTTTCTTGGGTGGCATAAGCCAGGGAACCTTGCCGGCTCGGCTTACTTAGGCCCTTGGGCCGATAGCCTAGTACCTACCTATGAACCTATGAACAAACCATTAAATGGCAATACACCTACTCATCTTTTAAACCAGTTACTACAGGTGGCCCTCAAAGCTCTATCCTGGGTCTTCTCCTATTTAATGTATGTATTAATGACCTCCACACCTCCACTCACCATGCTACTTTAGTTCATTATGCAAATGACACAACATTAATATGTGTGAGCTCAACAATAAATAAGCTCCAAGACATTACCCTAGAATCTTTCTCCACTGTAGAAACCTGTTTCAAAGAACCAAATCTCATACATAACCCCCAAAAAACTAAGTTAATGCTCTTTACCTCAAAAGGTTGCTAAAATCAAAAGCAATCTTTTTACCATAAGGTCAGCAAATAATACTGTCATTGAAACTATAACTCACAGTAAACCTCTAGGCATTATAACAGATGACAATCTCAAATACAACCAGCATATACTGCACACCATTAAATCTATACACCAGAAACTAGGCTCCCTTTGTAGGATCAATGGATTCATTACAGATACTGCACGAAAACCTCTATCCACCACCTCCTTATTGCCAACTCTCTTATATGCTGCTGCTATCCTAACAAACTTAAACAATAGTCAAAGAAAGAAACTTGCCTCCTGCTACAATAAAATAGCTAAATCTGCCACCAGTCTCCCTCATAGGACCCACCATTGTCTTAGCTTAAAGCAATTAAACTGGCTTGAGTTACACAACTACCTAACATGTTCACAACAAACTACAGCACACAAACTCATTCATCATCTAGAAAAATGCCCTGCCCTACAAAACGTATTACTGCCTTACTGTCCAGCAAGAAGTGACAAATTCTTATTGCTTACAAATAAGTCAAATAATGTTGCAGGAGACTCACTCTACTCCAAGTACATTGCTAAACACTAGAATAGTATCCCCACATAAATAAAACTCTCTGACAAACTCAATAGTTTTAAAGCACTGCTTAAACAGCATCTTAACCAGTCCTGGTCCTGCATATGCTCATCACAAGGTTAAGGTTTTGTGTTCACTGTATGACACTCTCCAAATACTCTCTTTAAACAGAATATTCTCAACCTCTCAATGAAATGACAAAACATTTTTTATACATTACTGCTGTCTATACAATCCACTAAGCTGCATGTGCATTTTCTTTATAATAACATTCACTTCTATAAAATCTTAGAGTGTATAAATGTAATTACTGTTTGTGCATAAAGGACACTGGCATAATGGTTAAGGTGTTTACCTTGCAGACATAAGGTGCAGGGTTTGATTCCTATATGGGGTAATTGTCTAGGTTTAAACTGACCTACAAAGGCAGTTAGCCTAGTACTAACCTATGAACCTAAATAAGACTTTAAAGTGGGAGGTTAGCCTAATGTTTACCTTACAGACACAAGATGCAGGGTTTGATTCTCACATGGGGTAGCTGGCTAGGCTTAACATAGCCTGAAAGGGCAGGTAGCCTAGTACTAACCTATGAACCAGTAAGGACTCTGTGTTTAACTAGAACTTAGTATAATGCAATGTAAGCAAACAGAACTTTTCTCTCCGGGCCTTCACTGAAAATACATATTACCCAGTTGGACTTTCCAGTAAACAAAGATAAATAAATAATAAACATTGAAAACACCACCATGTCTTAGCATTTTCATGCTAAAAACTCAATACCCCCATCTCATAAGCTAACAACTATTGCTGTACTATTCTGTTTGAAAATATTGCTCTCTAGGCGGTTTGTAAAATTATATTTTTAGATGGAATCATGCAATGACAGTTTCATAGTTCATTAGGTGGGGACTTACATATGGTTTGTTGAAAATTTAGGGTTAAAATGTTAAGAAATGGTGAATACATAGGTATTTGATTTGCCAGTGAAAAACAGATTGGAAGCAGTTTTGTAGTACACATATTTTCCTAGAATAGTTTTATACTGAAAAAATCAAATATCTCTAACTTCATCTTTTCTTAACATTTTACACCACCATTCTCAACTTAAGGAGTCCAAGCTTATGAACTATGCAGCAGTCATTGCGCAAATTCTGCGTGAAGTCTCAGCTCTCAAACTGACCACAAAATATTTTTGAAAAAAAAAAAAGTGGTGTTAGTTACTTACCTTGCGTGAAACATCTGTCTTCCAGATGTCGGTCTTCTGAAGGTGTCGGTCTTGTCGTCTCAGGCAACTGGGTGTTGGGTAAGTGAGAAGTCGGTCTACTAAAGTAGACCTATATATATATATATATATATATATATATATATATACAAACACACACACGCACACACATATATGTGAAGTATCATTGGATATGTATTGTAAAAATGAGTATATGGAGCAAAATTAAGGGTACAAAAGAAATGTCAGTTGTAAAGGATATAGTTGATATTTTAATGAAGGAGTTGGAAGGGCTTCTCTACACATGCTCGAGGAGAAATTGCTCCAGCGTTAGTAGCCTGTTAAAAAAAAAAGACGAACAGCATAAGACCAAACACTTTTTGCTACAGGAAATCATTGTCAATACACTTTCTAACTGTGCACCAGCAGTGATTCACTTATTTAGGGAGATTTCTCCCTTCTTCAAGTTGGAGTGACCGTGGAGATGGCATACATTAGTTCAGGTGGAGTGGTAGGCTTGCCCCCCATGTTGGGAGGTGTAGGGGGCTTGCCACCTGCAAAATAGAAGAACAAAAAAAAGAGTTCTTCACCATTTTGAGTTTCAGGCAGTTTTTTTCATTCTCTTAGAATGCTAACTTTCAGGAAGTTGACATTGCATAGTAGAACCATTTGGAAGCTAGAGTTGTACCATGCAATATAATGAAAACCTTTGACAATGTACAACACAACCAAATGTGTCAGATTCTTAAGGTGTAGAATATTCACAGGAATGCGGTTACATTTTTGCAAGATGTATATAGAAATACATGGGCAAAATTATTTGTAAATGAAGAGATAAGTGAGAAGGTGAGGATATTTAAGGGTGTGCAGCAAGGCTGAGTTGAGTTTTGTTTGCTATGGTAGTTAATGCGGCAATGGTACAAGTAAAGGATGAAGTAAATGATGCAAGGAACATGTATAAAGAAGAAATGGAGGTGCCATTAGTGTTGTCATGCAGATTACTTAACCATTTTTTAATAATGGACAATGGGTAAAAGGTGTGGTACAGTGGCGGAAAAAAGTTCTAATATATGTCGGGTTAGTATTCAATAAAAAATCTAAAGACTATGGGGATGTAATGACCTTAAGTGCTCTCTATTTTGCATAGACTGTTATCAAAATATTAACAGGTAGAATTTGAAGAGACAGATGTTAGTAATAAGTAATAGGAGGAGAGGCTGCGAGAAATAAGAAAAACAAAGCAGGTATATAGGACTTTTTAAGTTGACTAATTTAGTTAGTTATACTGGGTAAAATTAGTTTACTTAGAGGGAGTATTTTTGCTTCTTACTGCGAGAGGAGGAGTTACTTTATACTTTAAATTGTTTTTGGATAATACGGGTGTCAAGATTAAACCTGATGTTACAGGGGGATATTATAAAATAAAAAAGAAGAAACTGATTGAGGTTCAATAAATCAAGTGTTGTATCCTGTTTCATTACTTGCATCTTGGCTCTTAAGGAAGCAAAACTACGAGAAAGAGAGTATTATTAGGAAGAGTTTTGGGAAAAAAATATGAGGGACTCTGGAAGATAATAGAAAAGAGAAAATGAAAGATTTGGTTATTGAAAGAGCTGTTGATGAGTATCATAAAAATGCCTATTATGCAAAACAGAGATAAACTTTATCAGATAAAAGGTACAGTGATATGAGCTTGTGATAAAAATGTATTGTGATTATTATTATTATCATCATCATCATCATCAGCCTTGGCTAGAGTTGAAAGAGGTGAAAAAGAAAACATGAGAAGGAAATGCTGGAATATATAACAGAATGGATTTTTTTTGTAGAGAATCATGTTGAAGAAACTGCATGTTAACTGAATAATAATATATAAACAGCATTAGGAAACAAAGTGTCATGCTCGTGTGCTTATGGGGAAGCCATTGAATCCTTATTATTATTTTATGGCCAGTCAAAAAAAAAAGTTTGTAGTGTTTCAAAAGGAATGTGAAGTAACAGATGAATAGAAGAAATTAAGCTGGATATGGTCTTGAGTAATGTAAATGAGGGAGTGAGTAGTGACAAAGTTGATAAAAGCGTTTGACACAATTCCCCAGTCAGACACAGTAGAAAGGCTATAAACTGGGAATAATCCCACTGGATTGTCAACTGGCTCACAGAATGGACACAGGAAATCAAAAAAGGGGAAGCTGCCCCCACAAAGAGACCAGTCACCAGTGAAGTCCCGCAGGGTTCTGTGCTGGAACCTCTCCTGTTTAGCATCTACTTTTTTTTTTAAGTAAAAAAAAAAAACAATACGAAATGGCTCTGGTTGACTAAGATTGCAGATGCCTGCAAGCTAAGAGCAGTCATTGAATCCCCAAATGAATTAGCTGTCCTGCAGGAAAGTTTGTCCCAAATAAATAATTGCTGTCAAAATCACGAACTGAAACGAAGTACCAAAAATACATTATTGTATCCTTTGGGAAGTCATCTACCCCAGAAAACTACCTCACTGACAATATACCCTTAAGAGCTGACACAGTTGGGATTATGGAAACATATGTGGACAGTAACCTAACTTTTAACCAACATGTGTCTATTGTGGTAAGAAAGTCCTCCAATACTGCACAGCTTATAAACAAAGGGATTGTGTCTAGAACTAGAGATGTCATTGCCCCTCTTTCTAAGCCCTCATTAGTCCAGTCAGTAAGAATAATGTCCCTTTGGGATGTATCTGTCCAGACACATGCAACAGCAGAAACTCCCACAGAGATACCTTCCTAAAAGGATACAAGGCCTAAACAACATGTCCTACATAAACCAACTGAATGCCCTATCACTATATTTGGTATCCTACTGAGAGGTGACCTGTCTCTGGCATACAAGGCATCCTCCATCCCATTATTGATGGATTTACTGCATCAGAAACACTCAGTCTAGGGATTTAAACCTCTTCTGCAACATCAACAGAATGGTTTGGAGGAACAGGTATATTTCACAGAGGATACTACTGCTCTGAAACAAACTCTCCATCCACATAATACAAAGTTCATTCCTGTCCATATTCAAGTGTAATTTGGATCTATGTATGGGAATCAGAAAATGTACCCCAGGACTGCCCCCTGTACTGATAATGGACAGAAGCAGCTCCTAAATGCTTTATGTCATGCATGCGTCCCTTAACAGTATCTATGGTGTGATTCCAGTTATTCTCACTAAGGGTAATAGATAATTTTTGCCTATATGATGGATGAGGCCAATCTCAAACCAAATGGAATAGGTTAATTCAAGCATAAAAAGGGTAGCTATTTTTGGCAGATTTTACTAAGCTCCTGAGTTGCTTGTTTATTTCAGTGACAAGGGCTCTAACACTTTGGAACTATTCTTCTTTCTTTTTGTCAAAATTATTGTCCTTTTATTGCAAGTCTTGTTGATATTATGGTTCCACCATGTGGATTTGTTTATGGGGTTTGCTCTGCTCTTGTCCCTTTGGGGTACTTCTGCATCTGTGCAGCTTTTTACATGCTGGTATAGTGTGGTGAAGGATTTTTCATCATATTCCAGTGGAGTTAACTGGGTTTGGTGGGGATATGAAGCTGGTTTCAATTTTATTGTGATGGGGATTGTTTTATGATCATAACTAACAAGTTGTGAAGATACACTAGGGGATGGTACAAGATGCTCCCATATTAGTAAGGACAAGATCCAATATGTTATTCCCCATAGTGGATATGCTGACTAATTGTTCCAGGGTATTTATATTAGAAAAGTCCAGGAATCTCTGTGCTTGTGCGGTAGTGATGGTGTAGGTTTCCTAGTCTATAGTTGGATAGTTTAGATCACCTAGGAAAATGGAACTGGATTTAGTACTGAGTGATTCAAGTCCCTATACATAGATATTGTGGCTTTTTGTGTCACAGAGGGTGTTCTGCAGGTAACCATTTGAAATGTTAAGACCTGTTAGAGTGAGTCCCGAAATGAAGAGACAGAATGGCCAAAAGACTGGACTTTTATATATCAAGTACAAGATGCTATTTCTCAGAATGTTCCCTTTTCTCTGAGGCATGGCGATCTTGGATTTGGTATATATATATATATATATATATATATATATAAAGAGAGAGAGAGAGAGAGAGATATATGTTTGGGGTGGGGGTGGGGCTTACCCTCCACGTGTGGGGTGCAAAGGTAGCTTGCTCCCCTGCAAAATGAAGTTTTAAAGAGATGAACATCACAGCAAAAGACAACACCACTATATACCCAACTGAACACACCAAATTGCTAGGAGTGGAAATAAACAATAAACTAAAATTTGACGTTCACATATCCATGACCATAAAAAAGTCCGCAAAAAACTAGGAGCATTATACAGAAATAAGCAACTTCTCACCAAAGCAGCAAAGATTTTAATAGCAAATTCACACCTTATCTCCACCCTACTTTATGCCTCTCCTATATATACCAACCTAAGGCAATGCGATCTAAACAAGCTAGAGACCTGATACAACAAAATCGCCAAATTCGCCACAGGGGCATCCTACCATAGTCACCACTGTCTCTCATTTGCTGAACTCGGCTGGCTTGAATTCCCTCACCTTCTTCAATGGTATCAACTATCACTCACCCACAAACTAGTAAACCATCCACTAAATGTCCCATCCCTCCAGAATCTACTCCAACCCTATCACACGACCAGACCACTAAGATCCAGCAACAAAAATCACTTGCAGATCACTAAAGTCAATAACTCTACTGGTGAAGCACTATTCTCTTGCGCCATAGCCAAATTATGGAACTCCCTCCCACCCACAAATACCTCCGTACCATCATGCCACCATTTCAAAACTTTACTAAAAGTGCACCTAAAAACTTGCTGGCTATGCCCTTGCAACTCCCACTCTAATATCACCCACCCAATCCAACCACTACTTTTCTTTCCACCCCACTAACTACCTTGATTATAGCAAGCTCAGATGCTCATAAGCCTAGTACTTATTATACAGCAGGAACTTCTTATTGTAACATTTGTTAATGTCTGCTATGTACTTCACAGATAAAGATTCTAGTTGTCTACTGATGTACTATGTTCTTCATCTGTAAATATGTTTGTAATTAATTGCTATGTTAAATTGTTAATCGCTATGTAATCCAATGTAACTACTGTCTGTTTATTTTAACTGTGGAGCTTTTCTAATAATAAATAAATGAGCAATTTTTGAGATTCACTGTTCTCTGGGTTTCTGGTCTTTTTCATGGCTTTTCAGTACTTGGCATTTCGAGTGCTGACATTTCAATAGGAAGCCATTCTATAGCTAGCTAATATATGGTACAGGACTTTTCTGATGGTTAATTGGACATGAAAAGTTCTAGAGCATCATGCTGCATTACCAACCTTGATGTGAGTTTCTTCTGGATGAAGATTGAGATATCTGGTCTAAACATGTGGAAGGCATTATAGCCTTGCACACCTAGAGTGCTCTCCACAGTTTTAAATCATCTATGAGTCGCTTCACAGATGTCCTTGCCTTCCTGGGTGAGAAAGACTTGTAGGGAGGGGAGTTTCTTGTTTAGGCTCCTAGCTTTGAGCAGTAACACCTTCATATTTTCCTTTGCTTGTTTTGTTATGTTGGTAGGTTTATCGAGTTGATATTGCCTAAAAAGGTACTTTGGGGGTGGATAATGTCTTTTTCAATAACTGAAACCATAGAGGGAACAGATGCAGGCTATCTCCATAAAAGCAGTGCTTTCTGTTAATCATATCCTCCTAAGCTGACAAATATTGGACTCCAAAAAACACAAAGAATAAAAACTGGATACAAAAACAAAACTCAAAAGCCGTGTCCAAAGGACAACAACACAGATGAACTTAATATTCAAACCATGTTTAATACGATGTTAGCACTTTGGTTTTTAAACTTTAAAAACTTCTTCAGACACCGTTGTCCTAAGTTCAGCTGTGTTGTTGTCCTTTGGACTCAAATATTGGACTCCCTTTGAATGACACCAATAACTTAGCCAAATACTGATGTCAATTTTTTTGCTTATATTGCAGCTTCATCCTTGGAGAAGGTAGAATGATGCTCAATGCTAGGCTCATACCTGTCTTAGACACACAGTCTGAGAGCTACATCATGTCACTGTTCATATAGATCAAAGAGATATACCTCAAGTCATTGACATCGCCATGGAGTATGAGAGAGTCATCTTAGTACTTGATGTTAAAGAACCTGAGTGCATGCATCTATATATGTTACAATCGAGTCACTTATAACAAGACTGGTTGCACTGATGCCTACCTTACAGGTTCAGCATCTGTGCCTTAGAGAATCCATGTGCTATGTGAGGAAGTAGGCTGCTGAGTGTGCTCTGTTTCTGTGTTGTGTTGTGTTTTGGAGGTCATTGAGGTTTAAGCAAGTTAATGATTAGAACCTCAGCGTATGATGGATTATGTGTATTGTGATGACCTTGATGAGGTGTGACGTGTATTGTACTGCTGACAGTTTTGTTGTCTGAGTTTACTGTGTGTGAGATTTTTTGCCTCCAAGGCTATTATATATGTACATCTCTCACACACAGTGTTTGAGTAATAGATGATTGTCAGACAGCATGAGATGCATTGTCTCAAGATATCCATTTCAATCAGGCTAGCTAGAGAAGTTGTGGGGAAGAGCTGGTCCATGATAACAACATGAATGACTGGGGCAAAGGTGGCTAGAAATGCTTAGTTATAAATGCCTGTCTTTGCAAATCACCCAGGGTAGAGCATCTGATGTCATTCACCATGATACACATGACAGGAAGAGCATACTCTGGAAGTTATACTAAACTGAGTAAAGATATGGAAGCAAACAGATGCTATGCTCTTCATACTTAGGAGGGTAAGACTAACAGCAGGCAGCACCATTCTGTAATGCTGCTGTATAAGGGATACAATGCATGTCACTAAAAGACTGAGCTGCACATGTAAGACAAGCAGTTCTCTGCACTTCACTTTTGAAAAATGGTTCCCTATTTCTAATTAGCATTAAGCACACCAAGACTCATCCCTGGTCATTTGGCATTGTGGTGGAGGCTAAACTATTGATTCATTATTCCTGTTGACTGCTTTTGATTTGCAGGCTTATTTATCCAGTACTCAAGTTTAAGCCCTCACAATGTTTTTCTTCAATACCATGTGCAGCTTTAATATTGTTATGAGATTTAGTTTCTACTTAGTGCATCTGGGATATTGTCTCACAAGACTCGGTTTTGGAATTCCTTTTCCAATTTAATAGCAAGTATCAAAGGTCACTGCCTGACCAAGTCTACTTAAAACTTGCAAGCTTTACACCATTGTTAACTATTTTGCTGAGACCAGAGCCCAGTGTACTGACCACAGGCTGAAATGCAATGCCCATAAATGTAATGTAGTCATATTTCAGATATAAGGTTTAATTAACACCCCACTTAAAACCAATATTTTAATTAGAAATCTAGATACCCTTTTGATAATGATTTATACTTTAACCACCCCATATCACCCATAGCTAGGAAATAATTTTACATTGACCAATTCATTTCCAAAAGAATATACTTTTGAGGCAATTAAGTCATAAGTCTTCTCTAGTCATCCCTCATTTGGCCCATTTTTGGATATGGTGCCCTCTTTTACATGTACCATTTCAAACAACTCACCCAACATGAAAGACACCAAATACCTTTAGCTAAGAGATATCACAGAACCAAGATCTTTAAGCTTCCCACATAGATGAAAAGGCCACAGCATATTCTGCCTCACACAGGCATGGCAACTGTTGCTTATTCTTCCATGTCATCAAAAACTGTCCAACTAGATATCATTTATGAATGCTGACATCAAAGATATTTATGTTCATTGCCAAATGAATAGGCTCTGATGATATCATGGATATCTAATCAAGCACATCCCTTACCTATGGAATAAACTTCCCTAGCATATCAAACAAAGAATACCTTTAAATCTAGCTTTGTCAATTAGATGGGTAATTCCAAATTCAACTTCAGTGTATGTAGTATGGCTCTCCTTGTTCAGAGGAGCTAGTACATTAGCTAATTTATTATATTATTAATACACGTACAAGTCTTTTGACTACTTGGGCTAGTATACTCAATAGTCATTTTGACTGCAGGCCTGATAAGAGTCAGGGTAGCCTTCTCAAGACAGGAAACAGTCTGAACAGAATCTATCTACTTTAACATTTTTTTTTCCAACTTGGACTGAGGTATATGTGTTTAGACAGTGTTTGATTTTTCAAGAATGGAGGATCATATGAGTAACCATACAGAATTAGTTTAACATTACAAAGTTGGTTTCTTTTGATATGAGACTGCAAAAAAACATAATTTCAAACTTACTATTATAAAGTAAAATAAGTATTTAATGTTTTCTGTGAAAGAGATTTAGAAATGTGAAAGCCACAGCATGCTGAGAGTGAAGTGTCTGCAATAGGTGTCATGTATCATAGTACTCCTCTGTCTCACTCTCTGTCTCTCAAATCCCAAATGAGGGTTACTATTTTCCTTTCGTACTTCTAAAATCCTGTTTACCTACATATTTACATACGCGCACACACGCGCGCGCGCGCACACACACACACACACACACACACACACACAATTAATACATTTAGAATGCATATAGAATGTAAAGGTAGGAGACTATGTGCTGTTAATGAGCTGCTTGCTGTGGTGCAGGGTTTGAGTCCCTCAACCTCTTGTGTGAATGCAAGTCACTTAACCAGCCAGCGCTTTGTGGTAGTTAGAAAATTGGTCAAGACTCCTCATTGGTCTCCAGCACTGCGTGCCTAGTAACTATCTAGGAACGGAAAGTAAGGATGTACACAGGGATCTTAAATACACGTTTATGAAAGCTAAGCTGTGTTTTAAGAATGGTGAATTTGATTTCAGTAGCTTTACAGATGTGCATAGTATTTACTGCACAGAGCTACATCCAGACACTCTTATTTCCTAACTGTGTACAGCTCTCTTCTGTTTTATAAATGCCAGAGATTCTTTTATCACACCTTTCACAAATTTCTTTTGGGTCCTCCAAGAAAGACTGAAAGGCACATGCACAAGACACAAATTATCAAATAAAAGACTGAAGAGTATATCAAACTAAAAGATGAATAAGTGATCAAGTCAAACTAAAAACAGCCAGGGTTAACATAAATCTCTCAAATTATATTAGAAATCCAACATACTAATTTGCAATGTACCTTAGAGATTATTACCCCACCTCACTACTTTTATATTCTAACTCTGCGGTCATAGCACCAGAAAGGAAAGGGAATGATTTGTTTTGTTGCAAATGGAGTATCCTAATTCCTGAAGGCTGCATAAATTTGTATGTAGAAGAATGTAAGTTAGGGTAGTGTGGAGACACAGCCCCTGAAAGGTGAGAGACCAATATTTTATAAAAAGTTCCTTTTCCTTGCGAGAATTAGAACATCAGTGTTATGCTACATTACAGTCATGAGATAAGCTGTTTCTTGGTTTATAAATACTGTGAAAGGTAGGTGATATAATTTAAAAACTATCCATTGTAGGATAATGACATACTAATCTAATCCAGTGGCTAACTGCATATATTAAATAAGCTATCTGATGTATAGTCATTATGTATTCATGTCAGGCTGCTGATTTCTGTTTGCCTTTTTATCTGCCAGTCAGAGTAACTGTTGAAGTAATTTAGTTATGAGATATGTACATGTTTTTTAAATCTCTCTCATTATTATCTTGTTTTTGGGAAGATATCTGCTTTGGATATTGAAATGTTAAAGTTTTAAGTTTATTCACTTGTCTCTTGTGTAGTCATTGTGTATTCATGTCATGCTGCAGATTTCTGTCTGTCTTTTTATCTGCCAGTCAGAGTAACTTGTGCAGTGCAATTTAATTATATGATATGTGCATGTTTTTGAAATAATATCTCACATTGTTGCCTTGTTTTTGAGAAGATATCTGTTCTGGATATTGAAATGTTAGCGTTTTAAGTTTAGTCATTTGCAGTTCAGACTACTGATTGTTCTCTTTGTAAATATGAATGTTTTATTTGTACTGTTTACACTACTCCTTTTTATTTAGCCATTTTCTGAGTCTTGATCACAGGTAGTTTGTTCTTTAATATTCTTCCGTGAAAACATATTTGTCTGTGAACTTGTCAGATACCAAGTCCCAGAAGTGCCAGTTTATTCTTATGGTTTCACAAAGACATGTTCTGCAATCAGAACTTCTCAGTTCTGCATTTAAGAATACTATTACTTTATCTGGTTCTTTTCTAACGTTTCCATCACAAGTGGCTCTGTTATACAATTAATAGCATTTCTTTTGAACTCTTTAAGGTCAGGGCTGCAGAGTGTGGATATGGCTCACATGTTTCTAGTTGCTGTCATAGATCCAGTCAGTCAACAAATAACCTACTCATTAACACAATATGTTTTATCTGAACAAGCTTGTCCTATTCATTTGAGGTTTGAATCACAGTAGCATTTGTTTTTCTGTCCAGTCTTATTAATGCTGATTGTACTGTTGATTGTTTTTACTATACAAGTGCTGGATGGTAAGTACAAGCTAATTATGCCTCCTTGGGCTTTAACAAAAATGAAAAGTCTTCAATCCTACTTAAATCATGTCCATTGTCTTTACTTTTAGCTTGAAATAAAGAACAATGACTACTCCCTTCTGATGCTTATCATATCTCCACAGTGTTAAACAATCAGAATCTTGAATTTCTAAGCCTTCTTCTTTTTCTTATGTCATTTTTTTTTTTACTTTTAAAATATGTTCCCAATTAAACACGGGCAATGCCTTCGGCTCTGCATTCATTCTCTCTAAGGATTTCGACATTATCAAATTACTAATTTGTAATTGGTCTTTATTCTGTCATTGTATGTATTTGTTACATTGTTGCAAAAGTTTTGATGTCATAACTGAGGTTATTATTTTATTCACTGTCCTGCCCTAAATCCTTCCCATGGAATGCAGTAGTCTGTGGCTACGAAGAGAATCCCAATGATCTGGGACTTCAGTGTATAGGTTACCTGGACCTGGCAAATATTCTCATTAACAAGACCTTGCTGTTCATTTTGAAAGGATGTAGAAATATGTTACCCTATACACTATGTATTTTGGAGAGACAAGGGTTCCATAATCTAATTAATCATGTCTTAATATATTTTTTTGTTATGCCATTCATTCTCTAACTTGATTTTTCAATGCTTTTGTCATTTAATATTTTACACCTAAAAACCGGGCCTAAACACACATAAATCAGTCAGGCCACAAATAATACTAAGCTGTCATCTCTCCCAGTTGTAGTAAGACCACATTTTTGTTGCTTTTTGTGACCCTCAATGTGTATATCAACCTGGCCAATATCTGAGGCAAGACAGATGGTTCATATTGCATTTAGCCCTCATTTACAGGCTTTGTGCTACAATGTTATCCTTCTTCAGCTAGAACTTCAGATAGACTCAGTCTGCACAAATTAAATAAACTGCTGCCCATGAACCTACAGTTGCAACTTTCATCCTGTGTTGCTTTCAGTTTTTCCTGTTTTCAATCTTTGTTTAGCTCCTGATTTTTATCTTTCATTCTTTGAAAGCCTTGCTCATTCACTTGTTCTGCAGAGGTCAGGAACAGTGATCCATAAATTGTCATCATCAGACTGATTTGTAATAGAATCATTTTCATTTGTTTTTCTTTTAATACCCAATGGTTTCCTTTCTTCCCTTTTTGTTTTCTTGTCTTACTTAATCCCTCTTTTGCATGCCTTTATACAGACGACCCCTCTATAAAATTATTGTGTCCTAAAGAAATTACTCATTTGCTTCTTAACATTGTTTTAATGGTCTACTTTCAGTGGAATTAGCTTATCTGTTTTCTCTTCCATTGTTTGATGTCTTCAAATGCAACAGAAACTACATTATCTCAAGCTTATTAGAAGAGTAAGCAGAATATTATACAGGAAAATTGTTCTTGCCACAGCTTACGTAAGCTTTAACAATGAAGGTAACCGGCTACTGCATAACAGGTCAGTAAACAACTTAAACAGACTTGACATGGCACCTCTGGTGATAGCAGAGGTAAAGCATTATTAGAGGGTCATAATAAATTAAATCCACTCCTAAAAAAGGTTGATGACCAGCAGAGCAGTACAGTGGTCAGTCCGTATAATGTTCTTAAAAATAGTACTGCAGAAGAACTGCTAGGAAAGTATTTTCTGTTCACTGATGACAGGGAAGT